>NC_056729.1:1922248370-1922535870 GCF_019279795.1 Protopterus annectens
GTAACATGGCATGATGCACTTGTATGTATATTGTTGGTATATTAGGACATGTGTTGTAGTGGAGGAGATCAACGATCGACACAGATCATACTCCACCATCGCAGTGACAATTGTAGTATGGCATAGGTGTACAAATATCCACATACCATCATGAAATGCTGTGTGACACACATCAATATATCTTCATATTAATTTCATGTTTACATAGTCTCGTCTCATACACGTTGTTAATCCGTGATATACTCAACAATGTATTGCATGTTTTGATACAATTCCAACCTTGTGGAATTCATTGTATGTGCAGCTGTGTTGCTAGAACCAAAGATTATTGAGGGGGTCATCATCCCCATTGTGTGACTGTTACCATTTGTTTCAGGAAATATTCTGCTTGAGCCACGAACAACTGATCCGTGATGTGTCCTGATATGGCATCAGTCTGCTCAAACACAACTTGTCCATGAAACACATACAGGCATATGTTGTGCAACTGATATAAGTACATGACATTGTTACAGTTGTGGAATGTGATGAATGACCATAGTTGTATTTGTAGATCTTTTCACAAATAATTTATTCCTATACAATTGAAGTGGTAAGCAGAATACATAACAAAGCACAGATGTGCATGTGGATGCCACCGGACATACCCAACCAGTGAAAATAGACAGTTCTCTAGCTGACTGTTTGTCTCACAAGTCACCACCCCCATTACCACTGTCTATCAGACAAAGTATACATTTAAACCTTACTCAGTTTCTATGATAAGAAGGGAAGCACATCTGTGTCCTCTGTACGGCTAATAACACAGAATCAATGGGCCATGACAACATTACAGATTGCCTATAGCATGACTCAGAAAATAGACCTATCAGAGACAGTTGGATCCACACTTCAACACAGCCTCTGAGTGGAATATGAGTTGGGGGGTGGCAGCATCTGATGCATGCATGTGTATAAACACATCCTGACTCTCCTCATCTGTGAGGTAGACCAAAATGTCATCATGGGCCTTTTTTAAATGGACAGTGGTAATATCCCTGCTATGTGTGAAAGGCATGTGTTATTTGTTCGTGCTACATCTATGTCTGTTACATCTGTTAGATGTCCTCAAGAAGGTCATCAAGGGCATGCATGATGTCAACACTATCATTCAGCATAACTTGACCTGACCAAGGCAATTGACACAAATCTACACTCAAGTATTACTGCAACACTGTCAGACATGGCCATAAACACCTATATCACCCAATGGGTAGACCACTGGATCACATATGTGCCATCTAAATATGTTAAAGTGTGTGAAGTGACCTATATCTCGAGTCTATTGATCAGGTTCATACATCAGGGCTGTGTGCTATGCCCTTTCCTATCCATTATTCACAGACATAAAGAATGACATACACATTCTGTGTCCAAACAGCTGTCTGGAGGACTGCAGATTGTGAACAATCATTGAATCCAACTGTGATATTAGTGTAATACAGACAGTACCAACACACACCAAAGACTGCTACCACAGCCATGAAGACACGTGAGATAGAACAATGGGGAAATTTGTTATGTTATGAAAACAAACACACAACCCAATGATAATGTAGACATCACACCCCTATAAGTAGTATGTGATCTGTATACTGAGTTAGATGGTATGTGGAACATCCACCAGCATGTGCCCACAGTGGTGACTACTCCCTTGTATGTAATGCAACTCCTGAGTATGCACAGGATATCCACATCAAAGGCCATTATACTTCCAAAGTTCACAGCCTTCATCACATCAATAACTGAGTACAATGCACCCATCTTCATGTACCTCCTGACACATCCTCCAGGGATGCATAACTCAAGTGTACCACCTTTGCTAGAGTGAGCTCCCACACATCTTATTGATCATACTTAGGTATTTTTTTGTTGCATAAACATTACTTTCTGACGGTGCGGAACCCCCCCCCCCCAGCGAGGTGTTATACCAGATGCATGTTTGATACCTGTTCCATTGATGTACACAGTACATACATCCATGCATACATACATAGCTGTTTGACATCATTGATTGCATAGGTTACATTCACAGCAGTGTTGATTGTGCCATATATATATATATATATATATATATATATATATATAGATAGATAGATAGATATGTATATATATATATATATATATATATATATATATATATATATATATATATATATATATATATATATATATATATATATATATATATATATATATGCCATGCACACCTGTCAACTACCCTAGAAGGATCATAATGTCATATGCAGGTATACTTAGCAGTGTCCCTCCTAACACCTCTAGCCAATGTTACACTGTTAGGACAGTGAACTTGATTACCTCCGTAGAATGCTGACATCTCATAACAGTTGTACAAGTGTTTTTGTGCAGAACCATCTATGATCACTCACAATCACATATGTTATGTCAGAGACATGGGATTATTCTGATATTGCCCCTGAATGTGCGTCCTTCTCTTTACTGTTGTCCATGAGTCTGTAACTATGTGTCCCACTTGGTGGAAACCTCTGCTGACATTTCAGTCATATTCAGGCAACTCATTTTGCATAGCTTCACAATATACACCTAACCCCTGTTGTATATAACATCCCTGATAGACATCCTCTCCATTGTTCATGTCAGGATGCTTTTATCACAAAGAAACTTCTCCATTGTTATGTCACCTTGTCTGAGAGTCACATGATACACATTTTCACTGTGCAGTCCATACTGTATCATGTTGATATGTGATTAGTGTCCCTGCTATTACTGTCTTCATTAACTTGCCCTCATCTGCTGTAAATTAAGATATTTTCCTGTGTTCATGTGAGTTTCTTCTGGGTACGCCAGTTTCCTCCCACATTGTGAGTGTTTGTGTGAGTCTGTGGTGTAAAAGAACCACTGTGGCAGGGCTAGCCTCCCTGCAGTGTAAACCTTGGCTCTAGATGATTGTTATTATTGAAGTGACACCCTGACCCCATGTGCAAAAATGGGAAAAAGGCCTTGTCTTTAGTATCTAGAACTCCATTTTTATATCATTGTGCAGCGTTTTACATACTGTGCTATTTTCTCCCGACTACTTGTGTATCTGAATCACCTCCTCTCTGTACAGTAATGATCTTCACCTGGTTTAATTTCTCCATGTCTTTTGGGTTTTTAATACGGTTCCCTATTACAAGAGCGAAAGTCCATTTAAGCGAATCCGTAAATGTCAACACGTATTGCGTGAACCGGCATTACAGTGAACGTCCAAAACTGCAAATTTGGAAATGTCGAATTACCATGGTTGGCCCATCTGTGGTATAGCTCCATAAGGTAAGTGTGCAATAGTTACAGACCTTAAGGTTAGGGTACGGGTTAAGGTAAGTGCATAGATAGTTAATGTATGTAATATTTAGTGTAGGGTTAGGAGTAGGGTTTTGGTAAATGTATGTATGTGGATTATTTATTTTGTTTGTGTATATTTTTGTAGGGGAAGTGTGCGGTAGTTACGGACCTTAGGGTTAGGGAGGAGTTAAGGATAGTGCATAGATAGTTGTGTATGTGGGGTTTAGTGTAGGATTAGAAGTAGGGTTTTGGTGCTTTACTTTAGGGTTAGAAGTAGGGTTTGGTTAGTGTATGTATGTGGTTTATTTATTTTGTTTGGGTAGGTAGTATGCAGCAGGTGTTGGGGTTGGCCGACTATGACAGTTCGAGATTTAAAATTTTGTGGTTTAGCACGTTTGGTATTCTCGCGGTTCGTGCAATTCATGTCAGTGTTTTGGTATTCATTCAAAAGGGGTTTCACTCTGGTAATATAGACCCTACTATCATGATGGCAATAGACCCCATTCCTTAGTCATGATAAATTATAGTTCACAAACTTAGTATTGTTGCAGTATTTGATGTTAGACAAAAGTGCTCTTCTCAGCACCTGCAACGTGCCTAGAATTGACTCCTTCTGTAATTCATGTAGAACCACATGTTTTGGTAGCATATTATAGTATGACTGTAAATTCTTTTTTAATAGACATGGTGCTCTTACTATTATTGGGACTGTATGGGTATCTTTCTTCTGAATTGCTTTTGTTTCTGCCTGCAAATGCTGGTATTTTATAACTTTATTTCTCTCTTTACATAAGACACTGTAACCACTAGCTAGTCTCTGGGGATACATAACTGTCTCTCCAGCATGTCCTGTTTATATCACAGGCAAAGCTTAAGTCTTTAGAATAGGCAATTCTGGTGCTGCTTGTTTTGTATATATGCAGGAGGTCCATCAGAGAGCGGTCTGACATTGCCCTGTATGCCAGGCATAGATATCCCCTCAACAGCCTATAGGAGACAGAATACAGGGATAGGGTCTTGAGGCAGACTGCACAAGACATGTTACTTATGCCCTTTATTGTTTTAATGAGGATCCTCTGTGGACATTCCAATTGCTGGATATGCCTGGTCAGGTACATACCAAAGGGGGCATTGCATTCAATGATAGGTCTAATGAATCCTTTTTCTTGTATTCTTTTTTTTTTGTCACAGTCAGTTGCTGTCTTATTGTTGTCTTCTGATTTGATTTCTATTCCCACACCTCTGCTAAACTAAGCAAGGATGTCATCTTAGACATCGTTTAAATAAGTTTTAAAACTTTCACTATGTTTGGGTCTTTTGAGGTCAGCAGATAGCAGATATGTATGCAGTCCCATAACAGCAGATCTGTACATGCAGTCAATTTTGAGGAGGCCCATACCTCCTTCAGAGCAAGGAATATTATAAACTTGGTATACACTGATTTTTATTTATTATTTGGTAAGTGTGGAACATTTTTCTTGTTTTCCTGCCCAGCTGATCCAATACTTTTTGGGAACAGTCAATCACCCCAAAACTGTACTTTAGAACAGGAAGAACAAACTGGTTTATAGCAAGGACTTTATTCTTAAATGTCAAGACAGTTCTCAATATTGATTTTAGTCTTCTGGAGTATTTTATTCTCATTTATTCATGTTTTATTGCAGATTCTTCTATTCCCAAATATTTATACCTACCCTCCTTTTCAAGTTCTTTTATATCACAGTCCTGTCTCAGATTGATATTTTCTTGGTACTGCAGCTTTTCTGCTATACATGTTGCTTTTGCACATTTATCAAGACCAAATTACATTCTTATATCATCTGACAGGGTTTAAACCTTTTGTAGTTATGCTTTCAACTTCTTGTCTGATGAATTATGCAATTTAAAGTCATCCACAAAAAGTAGATGACATGTCTTTAAACAAGCTGGTTTCTGGGAGCCAAATTATAACCATAGCTTAGTCTGGTTAGGAAACAGATTAATGGGTTAAGGGCAAGAGAAAACAGCGGCAGTTACAGAGAATCACCCTGGAATATTCCCTTTGAATAGTTTCTTCCTGGAATAATAATTTGCCCTTTGTCATGGCTCAACAATTGATCAAAGTAAGGGGTATCTTATACATCAGTTACCATTCCTTTATACTTGAATGAGAGATGCTCTCAAATGTTTTTTGTAATCTATGCATGGACTGCTTGGATTATTTCCCCTTTTTACAATTCTCTATTATGGCTTTATTTAGCGACAAATTATATTCTTTTTCACATGGATTTCTTCTGTTACCTAGTTGTTGTATTGCCAAAATTATTATTATTTATTTTTTTTTTTTGTAAATAGCTATAATCTCTGTCTGCATTAATTCTCGTATATAGCTTGTATATTGCCTGGAGGCAAATTACTAGTATATAGTGTTTTGGATGGCTTGCAGGTTCACTCTTAAGAAGTATTTTTTTTTTTCCTGTTGTTAATTAGGTTAGTGTTTGTTTGGTATGCACATGTATGTAATTCATACTCAGTGATAAATCTTTGTGTAAAAAATGTTAAGGCTTTTAGGCAGAAGTTGGGTACTGCATCTGGACCTAGGTTTAGTAGCTTTTCTTAATTTATCTCAATTTCATTTCAATATCTCTGGCTGTTACTTCATCCCATTTCATATCCTCCACATTAGAGCTCCTTTCTTTTTTTTTTAATTCTTCTACCCAGTTAGCATCTTATAGGTTCATAGGTCGTTAGTAGGCTAATGACCACTAGGGTCCTTACAAGCGTGGCAATGCACTCCAAGCCCATTTGGATCCCTAGTATCATGGGCATCTATATAGGAGGGGCATGTTACTAGAAAGGTAATTAAAGGATTAGTAGGTGAGGGTGTTAGTTAGAACAATACTTTTCTTTTAACTGCCTCTGTCCATAAAGGACATAGGAGCCAGTGAAAGGGGCACATTTACAATTTTATGAATATGGACAGGGATGAACTCTGTTTTACATGGATGAGGAGCCTATTCCATAGAGATGGGATCCTTTGAGACACATATATGTCTCCACAGTATGTTCTGTTAATGTCATAAGCAAAGTTAAGATCACTGGATCTAGTTTTTCTGGTACTGTTTGTTTTGTGCATGTGCAGCAGACCCATATGAACTGGGATTGAGCAAGTCCCATACGTCAGGCAAAGATCCCCTTTCAGTTCCCTGTATGATACTGAATACAGAGACAGGGCTTATTCTCCTGGTGAGAAACATTCCATCTGCAAGTGTGGTTAGATACATGCAAAAGGGGAAAATGTACTCAATGATAGGCCTGGTAAGAAAGAAGTGGAGTGGATCTGAATGCCATACCATTACCTATAAGATGGGTGACATAGAATGATATTCTTCCTATCTTAGCAATGTGCTGATCAAAGGCCAGATCAAAACAGAGTCCTCAAAAATACATCTCTAAATTATGCCTATTTCTTCTTCTTTTTTGAGGGGGTGTTTCTATTGCTTTTGCTGTGTTTCCAAATTCTCTATAAAATCTTTTTTGGTTCATCCATAAATTGCTTATTTTGTACTTTTCCTTTCAATTTATTTGCATACCTTCTAAGATGTTCTGCATATGTTGATATTTTTAGTTTGTTACCGACAATAGTATATGATAAATCTTGATATGTGCTGACATTGTGTTTTTCTTTTATCACATCTATTCTTCTAATCATTTTTTATGATCTGCTCCATTTTCTATATTCTTCTAACATGGATCCTTCTTCTCTAAATTGCTTTAGAGTTTCATCTTTTCAGTTCTTCCGTGGTGCGATTTTGCTGCTTCCTTCCTTTCTTTAGTTACTCAATATTTTTTTGTAATAGTTTCCTGGGAATCTGTTAAGAACCATGTACACATCATGCTAAAGTTGCACGATCTCCTCTCGTCTGCACTGTGAGCAGCAGTACTTATTGAATATACAAGCCACCGAGCAAACCTAACCACTGGACACCAGAACAGTCGTTAGCAGCCATGTTGAAGGGTAGAAGGGCCTCAGCACAAAGTATACACAACAGGTTGTTGCAATTAACCTTAAGCTCAATAAGCGAGCAAGCATAAGCAGCACAATTCAAAGCAAGGGCAAGAGCTCAAAAACATAAGTAAGAGTTCAGGAGTAGTTTGTAGAGGACATGCATTGTCATAGCAGGAGATTGCTGCGCAAACAACATTGCATATAATTAATTATGGGTCATAAAACAATATCAGTCATGCAGACAGGCACAGTTATAGTCAATATAGAAAAGACATGTTGGCAAAAGCAGATGAGAGGGCCATGCCTAACAGTGTACTATATTACTGTTGTGTAAGTTAACTTGCACTGGTGAGATAACTAGATGCCAAGGACATTACTTATAGTAGGGTAAATGGAGCATGATGAAGGCAGTGCACAGAGAGAGTATAAATGAAATTCTGACATTCAGCCATGGGAAGGCAAATAATTAACTATTTACTACACTGATGTTTGAAAACAGGAGAATAGGTGATGGCATATCAACCCATAACATGCCTTACATATATGAATGAAACAATACATTTCTGAACTTAGAATGGCAATGTCTACACATGAAAAATGGGTGAAATATGTATGGGCAACCAGACAGAGCTATAAAATCATGGCAATAATAATGACTCCTTCCAGAGAAAAGTCATGTTTGTGTTAGCAGCTCTGATGTTGTGAATATTAGGAAGTGTAACTGTTCATACATGGCCTATATGTATGGACTGCAGTCCATGAGAACCTACCATTTTCAGATTTGGCACTTTGAGCATCAAATAAATAGAAGAATGTGCTGCTTGCCATGGTTACATATGTAGGAGTATAACATATGTGAAATGTACATATGAGTCAAACAAGGGACATGTTCCGGTGACATAATAGTAAAATGCACATAAATCAATCCTAACATCATGTGTAGTCAACAGTCTTCTCTATGTCAGACTGACATTATACAAATATGCATCTGATGTATCTAGGTGATATGAAGAACAAGGAATTTATAATTATCACATACAAGACTTAGGGAAAGTAAATGATGTGCCATCAGCTACAGGGAAATGTATCAAATGCCATGTCATCATAAACTGACAATAATGCATTTTAGGAGGGTAAGCATCAGTTCTCTGAGTGTCCTTGCTGCTGCAGCTGCAACACAATACATGCTGCTATACAAAATATAGCACACTGTACCTCTGAACTCAGTATAGCAGCATGCTGTACATCACACATTGCTTAAGAAGTATGTATTGTGGCACACATCTGTGTTACCTCTATGGCAGAACATAACCACAGCTCACAAGCAGCTGCAGCAGTAGCAGTAATTATTAAATGATCTGTGTAAAATTTACATTTCATATGCAAAAGCTGCCCTCTTTCTTGTAATAAATGCTGTCATCCTCCACACCTATGTGAGTACCTCCATTGCACAGATGTTGGCAGAGCCAAGCCAACAAAAGCCAACACTGTAAGCTTTTAAAATATAAAGACTATTGACTATAACTATCTCACAGTTTTTTAAAAAGTCACCCTTAACACACCTTACATACAGGTCACAGGTATGCCACATGTGAATTATGAAAGCTGCCAAGGTTACCCTCACATACATTGTAGATGATCCATTGGGCATTACATACCACTTGACAATTAAGAGTAATATCCTTTTCTATTGATATACTTCCTTCCCTGTCCACCAGGTCAGGCTTTTATTTCAATCTGTGCATAGTCTATGTTCCCAAGCACCTCAGGAAAGTGTGCTATCACCTAGAAATTTTACACGGATGTTTCTATCTATTCCTAACATGTTGTAACATTGCATTTAGAACTAATGTAAGATACTTATGTCGAGGCCTGTAAAATCCCCAATATATCCCCTGTGGGTCTCTGAAAAGTGTCTGTAGCTAGTTCATGTAAAGCTATATAAACTTTGGTTTCCAGTGGGATGTGTTATCCCTGATTTTTCCAAAGTGTCAGGTGAGGGTGGAATAAGTTGCATATTTCCTCTAAGGTATCCCTATATCATGAAGTCCATGATAAGTCAAACGTGGTCTGAATACCCTTCTCCTTCTAGGCCAAAGTCTGGCAGCAGTGGCAGCTCCTTGAATTAAAGTCTGTTGCACATACAGGTTAATGATAACATCAGCAATCCCCAACAGTCTTGTATAAGTCTGTTGATGGCTGTAATTCAAAGTGTATTGGAATTCAAGGCTAAATGGAGCACACTGTGTACACGTGCACTTTATATGTCCTTGAATCACTCCACCATGTTGAAATGCTTCATTTGCATGTAAGTTGTCCACTTAAGCTGTCATTAGCATATTTTCCACTTACCTTTGTTTTGCAGCTTTGAGCAAAGTGCAACATGATTTAATGAATACCAAGCAGTAAGTTCACCACTGTGCACGAAGTGTAGGCATTCATGAATCCAGCCCTTTATCTGTTATTAGCTTAGCTGTGCAGTAATATATTCTATTTATTTCTGTTATATCACATGAATTTCTGTAAATACTCCTAATTACTGTGTTCATCTGTTTTACCAATCTTCTAACATTTTGGATCTTATTTGATGTCTGTAATCTATTTCTTTCATCTTGCTTAATATGTCTGTTCCTCTCTATTAAATGCAGCAGGTTCTTGACTTGGAGCATTTTCATTGCTCTCTGTTTCCTAAAAGTAAATCCACAGAAAGTTCCAAACAATCTTTCCATGACATATCCTCTTGGAATGCACCTTTCTTCATATGCTGCTCCTTCATTTGAGAACCTTTTGTCCCATCATTCCAGAACACTTTTTCATGCTCCTTCGCTTGCTGTGCAATTTCAGCTGGGCATTCATACTCATCTCCTACGGAAGGTTCCTACAGAAGGCTCCAGGGCATCATTATGTTGCAAACCTTCTTCAGATGCTTCCTGCTCAACCTGTTGCTCCTTAATCTGGAGACGGTAATTCCATTATCCTGCAACATTTTCTATGTTAGATTTTCTACACTAAATCCTTCACTTTGCAGACAATCCAGAACTTTGAGTTCTATTTAACACCTACCTTACTCATCCTCTTTTCTGCATTGCCCTTAGTCTCCTTATTTTTTGCATTGTGCAATGTTCCACATCTTTTTTTTTTCAAAACAGGTTTATTGTTTTAACATACAAGAGAAATATCATAACAATTTTATACAAGTAATTAAAAATAGATATGATTATAACATTCAACAAAACAACTAAAGTATTTACAAAGACATCCACTACAATCAGATCAATTAATTAAACTAAAATACCATGCTATTGAAATTAGGATTTTTTTAACAAATTTTGTAAATTATCCCATACAATATAATAAGATGTTTTTCTAGTTGTTCTTGACCTAATTGTGTTTATTTCCATATGGCACACTATATTCATAACATTTTTAAATTCATTGAACGAAGGAGGTGTATCAGAAATCCAATTTCTGGTTATTATTTTCCTAGCCACTGCTAGAATAGACCATAACAAGGGAAGCTTAACCTTTTTAACACTTTGAGGTACAGGTGTGTTGAATAATATAAGAGATTTAGAAATAATGAAATTATCTGTAAAAAGAGCCTGCAAAAATTCATTAACTGACTTCCAGTATTCTTTCAATTTTATACAGTCATAAAACATATGAGCCCAGTCAGCATTAATTTCTACATTACATCTCTTACATAGATTATCTTTATTATTTATTTTATTCATCATCAAAGGTGTATAAAAAGATCTATGTAAAAATTTCCATGTATAAAGTCTCCAGACAATGGAAGATGTAGTTCTATAGGTAGATTCCAATATATATTGTTTATCTTGTTGATTTGGTGGGTCCCCATTAATAGAAGTGAAATAATTCCAGTATGTATCTACACTGTAAAATTTTCTTGTCTGATAATTTTATGTATGTATGAAAGTTTACCTTTATCAGAAACTTTATGTTGTAAATTTAATATCAAGTAATCAATCAGTGTTAGAATAGATTCTTTAACTGTTATAGACATTAGATCTATTCTATCAATGAGATGTTGTCTAAAGGTCTGAACCTCTAACCAGCAAGTTTCTCTTAGATCAAATTCTTGTTTTAAGAAATCTAGATTTTTAACTTTATTATCAGATATCAACTGATACCAGTACTTTAGATCATTATCTATAACTAAATGAGTTCCTTCAGAAGTAGATGACAAAAGCATACCCTGAGTATACATTATAGGGAATATAATAAAATTCCATTCCCTATACTTTGGGTGCATGAATATAAAGTTACGATAGCTAATAATAATATTTAATGGGTAACAAACCATATGTTTAGGTGTAATAGGTGAAGTACAAAATTCCTTTAGTAACCATAACATGGAGTTATTTACAATCATATTTTTATGTGTTAAGGAGATTTTCATGAAGTGCATACTAATTAGCTCCCAATAATCTTTCCATTTTGCGACATATGACTGACCTATTAATAAAGTAATGACTTTTACAATAGAAGAGATAGTATATAAATTAAAGTCTGGAAAAGAAATACCCCCTTGAGACCAGCTATTAGTATGTTTCTTTAATGCAATCCTAGGTCTATTACGTGCCCATAGGAAATTTAACATTAGTGTATTCAGTTTCTTGATAATTATTTTTGTAGGTGGAAGTATTATTGATTGTATTAAGTATAAAATCTTGGGGAATATTATCATTTTAATAATTGTAAGTCTCTCCTCCATAGTAAAAAACATATTATTCCAGGTATTAAAAGATTTTGTATATTAAGAAAACAGGTATTATAATTATTATATATAATAGATTTAATATCTTTAGATAGTATTATACCTAAATAAGTTATCTGACCTGAATTGGGTACATATTTAGTAAAATCACTAATGAGAATATTTGTTTGTGTATATATAGGTAGTATTTTAGTTTTTTCTTCATTGAATATTAAACCAGAAATACTTTTAAAATTCATCATTTTATCAAATAGAGACTGCATAGAAGAATTAGATCCTGCTGATGTAATTAGAACATCATCTGCAAAAAGTTGAATTTTGGATGTTGTATTTTCATCTATTTCAAAACCCTCTATGTCAGTACTGTTTCTGATCAAATTAGCCCAAGGCTCCATTACTAAAGTGAATAATAGTGGAGAAAGTGGACATCCTTGTTTTGTACCTTTAAGAATGGGTATTTTTTGTGACACATATGTTCCTACCTTAATATAAGCCAACACTCCTTTGTATAAATGCTCAGTTAGATTTACAAATGCATCTGAGAAGTTTGTGCACTTCAGTAAGGTAAACAGATAGTCCCAACTTACTGAATCAAATGCTGAACTTATATCAAGACTAATAAGTGTTAAATCTTTCTTTTTCCTATTTGCAAAATCAATTAATGTTAAAGTTCTTCTTATATTATCAAAAGTATTTCTATTTACAATGAAGCCTGTCTGATCTATATCTATAATGCCGGGAATGATTGTCTTCAATCTATCAGCAAAAATACTCATAAACATTTTATAATCAACATTAAGTAATGAGATGGGTCGATATGAAGTACATCTAGTTGGATCTTTATTAGGTTTTAAAATTGGTGAAATAAATGTATATTGCCAAGATGGGGGGGTTATTAACTCAGTTTGGGCCAAAATAAAACCTTATGTATTAATGAATATGTACTTTTAGAAAGGATTTTATATATCTCTGGTATAATACCATCATTACCTGGTGCTTTGTTTGATTTAAGCTTATTTATTTGTGTAATAACCTCTGTATATGAAATACTTTTGTCCAATAGTTTAATCTGTTGTTTATTAAGCTTTTATTCATGTTTGTGGTTATAAACTCCTTTATTTTATCTTTAGGTTCCATGTTAATGTTATTATTGTTAATATTGTGAAAGTGATTTCTAAATTCATCTAGTATTTCTGGTAGACAAGAAACATTCTTCTTTTCCTTAGAGAAAAGATTTCTTTGATATGGTTTTGTTTATTCAACCTTTTGTTTTATTTTTAAGTCTATGTAAGTATTTGGGGCTTATTGAGTAAGACAAAACTTGTATTTCTCTAGAGTTATTTTAACTTTATGAGTTAAAATTTCTTTGTATTTCTCATTTAGTTTGTTTATTTCTTCAATGACTTTCTTATCCATAATATTTTCTTTATTATTATGTTTATAAGAGTCTAATTTACTTTGAATATCTAACAATTCCTTATCCCAAGATTTCCTTTTATTATTATACCATCTTATACTTTGTCCATATAGATATGATTTTAAGGCATCCCAAACATAGACAATGGAGACTTCAGGAGTATTATTTATGTCTAGAAAATGTTGTACTTCTGAAAGTATATATTCTTTATAGTCTTTTAGTTGAGTTAAGTATGCTGGTATCCTTTTGATCTGAACATTATGAGTATTTTTATCATGAATTCAAAAACAATTGAATTATGATCAGATATAGGACATGAAATGATTTTGGAATTAATTAAATCTGTTACCATCTGGTTAGAAATGAAGACCCTATCTATTTTTGAATAAGTTTTGTATCTGTTAGAAAAAAAGGTGTATGGTAATGATTTTGAATCTATCTGATTATTAATATCATTCAAATGATAAGAATTAGCAAAATCATTTAAATGTTTTGCATTAGATGTAATTCTTCTTTTCCTATAGTGGTAGTATCACTTTCATGTAGTATACAATTAAAGTCACCAGCTAAAATAATATCTCCTATAGAGAATGATATGATCTTATCAAGATGATGCTTCACTGTATTAATACCAATTCCAGGTATCCAATATACATTAATTAAAGTGTAAGTCTTCCCATTAATTTGTATTGTAACCATACAAAACATTCCTTTGTCATCCTGATAAGACTTAATGGTTTTAGGAATGGGCATACTTTTATTCCATAAAATAGCCACTCCTCTTTTTTTCTGAGTGTGCTCTGAACTAACCAATACTGTATATTTGTTTGTGGCTAGTTTATTAATATCTTTTTTCAAGAGATGGGTTTCTTGGAGGAAGACTAAGTTGGCCTTATGTAAATTAATGTATCTTATTAGGCTTGCTCTTTTACACGGATTATTCAATCCATTAATGTTTAAAGAAATTCCTTTTAAAGATGTCATTTGGCATTTTTAAAACTTAAGAATCTTATGATCAAAATAACAAATAACAACATAAGTAATGTTACATCTCCTCCTTTAGGTGTACCTTTAAATATAGCTGCATTTATTGAATCTCTTATGGGATTTTGTATAGGATTCAATTTTGTTTGTAGTGACAATGAGTGTACAAAATATATTGTGGATGTCAAAACTATATACATATAACAATGAACAAGTGAAAATAATGTAAGGATTAAACCTTGCATCCAGCCTGGAGTTAAAAACTCCAACTTAGAGTAGTATTTACCACTCAAGTTAACCCCTACCCTAAGCAGCAGTACCTCAGCTACCACCTTATCAATTTAATACTGGTTATATTTAACTTAAATTAACAGCTTTCAATTCAATTATCTAGCAAGACAAGACTACACATTTGATAAAACAGCATCATATAAACTAAAATAAACTTTTTTTAAAAACTATTCATACTACTATATACATCTATGTAATATAATACACTTGTATTCAAATAGCATTCAAATATACTTGATATTAGGAACCAAGAGGAGAGAGAGAAATAAAAGACGTGAAAGAGGGAGAGAGAGTGGAAAAAAAAAAAAAAGGGAAGGCATATTTACATATTAATTTATTCAAAGTATGTAAAAATAAGTTCTAACATTCATTTAAATCAAAAACTTTGGCTAATATGGTTCAGACATTACATATATTAAGATGCATCTATTTTCTGTCATGTAAATGCAGTCAACAGCTTCCAAAAAAACCCCCTTGAATTGCTTGTATATGAGCATTTTACTCATACTCATTATTGTCAATAGAATAAAATATTATATTTATAGAAATTGTTATAAATCATACTGCATAGTTATGCAATTTCTCAGAAACACTTGCATTATTGTAAAAAAAAATCTGTATTTTGTATGTCTATACTACTGCTTTAAAATATATCACATGACAGTTTGCAATGTTCCACATCTGACTGCCTTTTCCTGCATTTGCTTCAAATCTTTTTGGAGCTGCTTTTTTTTCATATTTATTAGCTTGGCTTTCTTCTTTGCATAAATATTACACCATACCAGATCTCTTTTGCTTTCCCACGTACGTTTCTTTTTTATAACTTTCAAAAATCTCTGGGTTCTGCTCTTTAAATTTTCTAACATCTGCTGCTGCCTCTTTCTCCAGGCAGCCCAATGTTTTTTATAAATCTGTTGTTTTAATGAACACAAGTTTCCCTTGAAGCATTTCACTGTTCTTCCTGTGCAACTATTTTTTTCCTTTAATTTCACTCTTTATCCTTTATCTGAAAATTCTAGGCTTTTTGCATAACAGTACAGTACATAATTTCTTTCTTACACTCAACAGCTTACTTTCCCAATTTAGAGTTCTTTTGGCCTGTCAAATTTTCTGTTAATTTCTTTATCCTTTTGTTGGTCACGTTAGTCTCACTAGACGAGTAGCCTCTTTTCAATGTATACCAGAGGTGGTATTTATACTTCTTCTTTCAGCTTTTCCAGGTTAGGGGTCACCACAGTGGATCACCTGTCCAGTCATGATTGGCAGTGGAGTTTTATGGTGTCAAGTTGCTAGCCCGGCACCCAACCTTCCACAGAAAGCACAAACACAGACACACATGCACAGGGCCAATTTAGAGTATCCAATCCACCTACAGCATGTCTTTGGGATGTGGGAGGAAACTGGAGCACCCGGAGGAAACCCACACGACTCCAGGGAGGACATGCAGACTCCGCACAGAAGGCACCCCAACCGAGGATCGAACCTGAGAACCTTTTGCTGTGAGTTGGTAACACTAACCGCTGCACCACTGCGGCCATCCAGAGGTGGTATTTATACTACTAGGTGAAATTTGGCCAGGTCACTGGAGAAGTTCTCCTCTTCTTTTCGATAGGTGCCTGGGATCTTTTAAATTCACCTGAGCTACCATCAACTCAATCAGGGCCTCAGCTTAACATCTCCCAGGAGTGCAGCACACCCTTTATGCTACACTGCAATGTCAACAGTAAGGAGTCAATCTACCTAACGTGACAATTGAACCCACAGCCTTCTCCATAAAAGGCGAATGTGCGACCTGTTGCATCACTGATACTTTGATGTACTGTACTTTTTTGTACACACAACTACTTTCTTCTATAATGGGGGACTATCTTCCCTCAAAGCCTGGCCTAACTGTGTTGTAGGAATGTTTCCTTGTTTAGAGGATTCTACATTGCACTTTTTTCCAGTCCTGTCACGAGTACATACACCAGGATTGGGTGCTTTTTTTTAAATCCTGGGGTCTGTGCCTCAGCCTTTGTTTTTTTTTTTTCTTTTTTTTTCTAACCTACCATACTCCATGATATATGCTGTATAAAATGCAATGTACATGTCAGTGTCATCTTGGTGAGATTTTGTAAAAACACGGTCCACCTCACAAAGCTTTTTTGCCGAGGTGCTAGAGGTGTTTTATTAAATTTCCAAAAGTGAGTTTTCAGTCACTGGCTATTGGTCATTTTATTATTTTTTTCTTAGTCGTGGTTTATTTCTATTCAAAGAAGTATCATGAAAGCACTCATTACATTTAGCTAACAAAATGTCTAGCATGAGATACATATTCAGTTAAATATATTATTGCATATAATGTCTAGCATGAGATACATATTCAGTTAAATATATTATTGCATATAATGTCTAGCATGAGATACATATTCAGTTAAATATATTATTGCATATAATGTCTAGCATGAGATACATATTCAGTTAAATATATTATTGCATATAATGTCTAGCATGAGATACATATTCAGTTAAATATATTATTGCATATAATGTCTAGCATGAGATACATATTCAGTTAAATATATTATTGCAGATTTGTAAAATCTATTTTGCATTCCTAGCCTTGTAACTGATTGCCTTGCAAGAGAAGGGTACAATATGTGTGCAAGTCATTTTGAATTCAATACCATAAAGTAGCAATTGTATTTTTGGGGTATCTTTAGCTGTCAACTCCCACTTCTTTTTGTAGCACGACTGTAATTTTCAAACTGTATCCATGGCATGCAAACAACCTTTGTTTTAGCTGCTGGTGGAACACAAAAGACATCAGCTGTAATGTTATATGCGTGAGTGTTGGGGGAAAAGGGTGATGGCCCCTTTGGCCCTATCCATCTATGATGGTAAAGCCATTGCAGGTCCACCTTCTAAGATGAAGATTTCTTGCACAACCATGTTAGGTTTTTGATCAGGACAGTCCTCCCCTCTATCCCTGATTACTGAACTGCCCATTGTAGATCCACGTTCTAAGGTAATCAGAGCTCCTTTTGCAGAATTAGAGAGAATGTCAAGCTGATTTACTTTGGGCAGTATTATATTATGGAAATCTCCAAGGCTAAAGACCATTTTTTTCATATTCAATAAAGCATAATTCTAAACTCTGTAATGAGTATTTAATGTCATTGATGTCAGTTTGCAAGTTGTAAATTGAAATACACAAAGGAGTTAAGGCTTTATTTAATAAAAATGTAATTAGTGCTGCCAGGACTTGTGAAGTGAATTGACAGTTTCCAAATCTTGTAATGCTACTCTGAGAAAAACTGGAGACCTGCAGTTCTAAATTCTCTAAAATGTAATTATTTTTTATTTTATTGCTGTTCCAGTCCATGTGAATAGTCATTAGAGCCTTCTATTGAAGTTAACTAGAGGCTAGCTTCTTTTTTGTTATTGTTCTCAGCTGCGGAAACAACAGAGATGTTAAAGATTCAAACTGTTTATTTTTTTTGTCATAGTTTAAGAAGTGGAAAATGCTAAAATTGCTTTAGGGCATGGAGGTCACATCGACGGTATGAATGGCTGAAGTGAAAACAGCAGAGGCGACATTTACCAAATCATCCTAAGATCCTCATTGTACAAATCACCCTTCAGAAAGAGGACTAGCCTACTCTATGATGCCACAACACTGCAGTTGGCTATATTTACTTGAAACACTTCATCTTGCTCTGTCAGCTTTCCATGACTGAATGATTTTAAGCTGTCAGTAGTGTGCTAACTGGATGTACCCACTTGATTGATGTAAAAATCCCAGCCAGGTGTACACTAGGTAGGCTTTGGCCAAAATCCACTAACAGATACGTACCTGTTTTAGAATTTCAGAAAGAAGAAGGATTACTAAAACACAGAAATTGTGTGGATAATATTACATTAATATGAAGACTGAATTCATATAAGCTCATACAATACAAACCATCCATTTTGGGATGAGTGCAGATGCTTTTCTACTTTCCTGTCTGTGTGATTATGCTCTACTAACACTGCAGCCTTACAGAGGTGTACAAATGTCACTCTCTTACTATAAAAAGAGCTTTTATACTCTGGCAGTTAGAACAGATTATTCAGCCTATGGGCTGTTACCGAGGTCTTCCTCTTGTTCAGTGTTTGATTCCCTCATCTGCCTATTCTGTGACCCTGAGCTTGTAAATTAAATATTTTTTCGTTTTTCAGAAATTGGGCGAATCTCCTCAATGGTCTGCTGGGCTACATGCCTATGAACCTACCTGTTTCTCAGCGGTGAAGTTGATGAACATACCTCTCTCCTAATAAGTTTGGCATGATTGATATGCTGCAAAGAAAATAGGCAATGAACATGGGAAGCTGTTCATGTCATGAAGAACCTCTGCTGTCAAGGTATGGTATTTAGATTTTCATGCATTCCTCCATATTAGTAAAGAAACATTTTTTTATTGTCTGTATTTATATTCTTTCATTTTCTCAGATCAGATCATTTAATCAGATCAGCCTAAATATTTTGCAAAGAAGTTGAGCTTACTAAACACTGCCCTGTTTCCCTTTATTAATAAATGTTAGATACATTCAACTGACATCTAGAAAGAAGTTTGTTTTCTGCAGCATAAATATTTGGCTAAGAAGACTAAGATGCATTTTTGATTGGAACCTGCGCAAGTAGGAAAAATGATAAATTTAAACTTCCAAGCACTGTCCATTTTTTAGATATGAATCTTACATAAATCATATTCTTATTTTTTTAACTCAGTTCCTCATTTTCCTATATTCAGTAAAGCATAAAATGTAAATGAGGGTTGGTGACACACATCATGAAAGGAAGTGAAATAAAACCACTGACTGTGAAGATGAAAAGAATTTGCATGAGTTCAACATTGCTTTGGTATCCTTGATCCAAACTAGAATGCAAAACTTTGCAGAAGCCGTGCACATTGATGCTTTCCTACACATCAGTATTTTCACTGATTGCTTAAAATGATAACTATTTTGGCAAATAAAACTAACCAACATTTGCATTGCTTATATCATACATATTTGGATTGTTCATAAAGTCATGTTGCACTGATATGTGTTACAATTTTAGTGTAGCCATTGCTCATTTTAATTATTTTACCTTTAACTTAAGACAGTACATGATTCATATGTGACGTTCATATTGAAAACTTTCACTGATTAATGCAGATTACAAGACATCTGATACAGTTAGGTATATTTTATTCTTCTGTTAAGCATTACATTATGAGGATGTTTATAGATGGAGTTAATGGAGTTTTCATGGTCTCAGAATTCATTCAGAAAATTATATGCAGGCTGATCAACAAATGTACAAAAATATGATGAAATACCTAAAACAATGATACTAAGAACTCAAGGAGTAGCCAAAGTCAACAGGTATGTGACAGAGACCTGCCGATATCTAAAAACTATGACATTGCTAGAAAAATTATATATTTTTGATTTGTCAACGAAAGTAGACAATAAAAGTGGAATGACTGGAAGCCTTGTTTCTTGGAATATGTAAACATACAGAGCACAAGGTCTCAATGTATACTGAAGTCAGACACAGTGGGGGATATATCCATCTACATATTGATAGACGTGGCACAGACTATCCCCAAGATATCAACTGATCAGGTTAAACTAGATATTACATTTGCTGCAGTAAGAAGCCAGGCAGACATTAGATGACTGACATGATTATAAGAGTGGTATGTGGTAGAACTATACTGCTTGACAGCAAAGCATGGAACACGGGGATCAGCAGGAAATGAGACACTGGGAAAGATGGAACATTATGAGGTCTATATAACAGAGGGTGCTTGGCACAGTATGCCAGCAACACTACAACTGAGGTTCAGTTTATGAAATTATGTGTTATCTCATTAGTACAGTGATGAGACAAACCACATGTTCATCACAGGATACCATAAAGTAGGTTAGAATGGTTTGCTGAGTACGTTTGTGATGGTGGAATTTGAATGGGACAGTGATGATTAGTGAATGTAACTCAGGAGTGCACAGTGTGATCTCCCCTAGGACAAGTGCAGAGTTACAGGTACTTCTCTGATCTCTACAAATACAGTTTTTCAAAACACGGAGTTATAGCACTTTATGACATCATGTGGTGATTATCAGCTGACTGTGATCACTGAACAGCAGATAGGTAGGAGCACAAATCATCACTTCAGGAGGAGGGAGGCTGGAAACACCAAATACATTCTAGCCATATATGGGTAAGGATAACTAGGGTTAATGACCTGTGTGATTGTGCCATGGGAGAAAGGTGACTTAGTCCTGGACAGAGGAGGGATGCGTGTATAAAAATCAACTAGATCACTATGGAGCTATGGTATTGGTTGGAGAACCTGCTTCATGCTCCTTCATATTGCATGGGTGAGTGTCTCTGAGTGCTACTCAAACTGTGATACTGGTGGTGGAGAGCATTCACTTTAGTGGAGATGTCATCATCACCAGAATGTTCTGGAAGATTTCCTAGTGTATTCTGTTAGATAATCAGCCAGGTATGTATGTGCTGATGATTTCCATACCAGTGACCCACCACTATGTCCACTTACTGGTATTTAACATGGTCATGCCAAATAGACACATCAAGTGAAAAGTTATGACTACAGTCCACCATTTAGTTTCCTCATTCCTCATATCTTGTGTACACTTCGAGTAGGACCTGTACAAAATGTAACATATTCATGAATCTGACTCATTATCCATAACAGCTTAAGTAAATATTACACAGAAGATGCCAGACCAATAGCTCATACTGCTGCACAGAGGAATGCAGTCCTAACTGAAGCACCACTGCTGGGTTTGTCTAGTGAGGACAGGTACTAGTCAAATGACTGGGAATATGAATAGCTGATGATGTTTTTGTGGAGCTCAAGCAGTCACAGCGGTCATGGCTACAGTCCATATAGGATAAAATATCAAGACCAACCCCTTCCACAAAGACGAAATGTCAGTATGACAGTTTAGTATGTTTGTTCTATATGTTCTTTTAAGACAGACCATCCTGCTCTGAACACTTCATAGCTTTGCTCACTTTCTTCTCTGTTAGTGTAGTAATACCCATACAATTGGATTCAATGTGTGAATCTAGACATTTGATCCTGTTATGTCATTTGCTCATAGATGAAACAAACTCATGAAATACAGGATGCAACTTACTTATTGCTGTTTTATCCATTAAGATACTAGCAGGCATCTTGTATGTAATGCAATTGCAGACAAATGATAACTTTTAAATTATGTTATACAATAAAATAAGCTGCACAAAACAAAGTTACTTTACCAGATAATAAGTCCTGCCATATTATGGTATCATAACTGTAGTGATAATGGAATGAATCTACACATTTAAAAAGCAAACAGTCAAAGTTAATAACTATACATAGGTGGTATTCATACTCATTACAGAGACGCATTGTGGCTATTTGCTTTGTCTGTGAATGACAGCAGTAAAGCAATGATTCTTAGAGGCAACTTACACTAATGTGCAAAGGCTATGAACAAGCTTATGCAAATGAAGTCATAATGATATGTAAATGAGATACAATGTAAGTCAGTGCATGCTAATGAAGCATTTTATTTCTTGTTTGTGATTCATAGTGGAATTCTTTGCTGTCCACAGATACATTATATAAAGTGACGTCTCACCAATACTATCTACTTTGCAGTCTGCGAAAATTCTGTCACTTCCTGTTAGTCTTGTTAATTCCAGGTGTGAGTTGCTTGTTTTGGGCAAGCCAAAATGCTTGTGCTCAGCAGTGCTCACCATCCAAAAAGGTGGAGATATAGGCAGAGAATAACTCATTATACGTTTAATAATCAGGAGATACTTGAAAGGTTCTGAGTGTGCAGGGTCATTATGAAGATCTTTGTTGGTATGTGTGAACCACATAGGGATAATGGAGGAATGCATCAACTTCCTATCCCTGTAGACACAAAGGTATGTATAGCCTTCACTGTACTTGCCATGGGTACCTTCCCAAGATAGTTTGGGGACCTACTAGGGATCTCAGAGGCTTCTGCCTCAGGGATTCTGCAGCAGTTCCTGGATGTATTCTTGGCATGAGTGGCTCAGTTCATTTATATCATTGTGTCACCTCAGGACAGCGCTTGGACTATGAGTGACTTTTATGGGGTGGCATGTTTTCCAGAGGTACACAGTGCAATAGATTGCACTCATGTTGCAATTAGGACCCCTTCTGGTCTACAGGGGAAGCAGTATTGCAATATGAAGGGCTACCATTCAATCAGTTGCAAGGTAGTGCCTGATACATGGGGATGCGTCACCAGTGTCTCTATCCAGCATCCTGGCAGTGCACATGATTCCCATTTCTGGCATACTAGCTCACTCTGCCATCTCTTCCTGCATGGCAGAATGTTCAGTGGTCATCTTGTTGATATGATGAAAAATGTTTCTTTTTATATATTGTATTTAAGTTGTTACTCATGGAAAAATGTATTGCTGAATACTAAAATCACTTTTTCTTTGTTTTGTGTCTTCCCCTTTTCTCTCTGTCTTTCTCTTTCTCTGTCTCTGTCTCTATTTTTTCAGGTAATTCTGAATATCCACTGCAACTATGGCTTATGACACCAGTGAGACACACAGGTGGGGCTGCAGAAGAGGCCTACAAAACATCCCTGTACCAGACCTGTATTGTCTTTGAAAGGGTCCTCAGCCTCCGGCAGAGCCATTTCAGGTGCCTTGATGAGTCTGGGGGTGATCTTCAGTATGATCCAGCTACTGCATGCAGGGTGTTTACTGCATGTTGCATTCTGCATAACATGCTCCTGCACAGGTCTGGTGGTAAAGTGACCCATGCTGTCAGTACAACTCCCAGTTCCAACCCCACTATTACTAATGATGACCAGCTGGCAAAACTAACAAGGGTCCACATGTGTCAGGCTCATGGATGGCTATGGCTGGGCAGGTAAAGAGGTGGCAACTAGTCCAGAAATATGGACTATGACATTCAGGTTAATATTTCATTTATTGTAAAAAACACATAGGGGGAATTCAATAAAGCCTACGCATTTTTTTTTCAGGTAGGCATCACACTGTGATGCCTACATGGGGCACGGACATTTTTAGATTCAGTAAGCACTGCTTAGCAACGTGCATACATGTGCAAAGAGGGAAAATTCCATGGCATGCAAATTGCCTCCTAAGGAGGTGAATCTCATGCAAATGAGGCAGGTTGAGCAATCCAACAAGCAGAAAGGCATCTGTGCATACTCTGTGTCAGTGTCCAGAATGTACACAGAAAAACTCCATGTACAGGCGTCTATACAGACAAAAGGGGATGCAAAACTGCAGAAATATGGATAAAAATCCCCTGAAAATGTTATACCACATACACATGAGAAAAACTATTATTGTGGATGCCAGAATGAGGAAGGGAATAACTTAAATTAATATATTGTTTTAATAATCTCAGCATGTTTGTGCAGTGTGCAAACATGCTTAATAATAAAAAAAAGAGGAAAAAAAGGATTTTATAAGATTTGACAGAATTGTATTATAGGACCTTGCATCAGGTCCATACAATGGTGCATTGCTGCTATTGCTAAGGTCATACAGCTATGATCCACATAGTTTCCAGACTGTCAGCATAGATATGTATGCAAATGAGGTGGATTTCTTGAATAGCAAAAAGTAGTAATCGTGTCCATATATCCACTTCACGTAGGCTCTTAAACCACGTTGATGTTTACACAGGATGTGGCTGATATCAGGGGTGTGTCATGACGTAGGCTCTTAAACCACGTTGATGTTTACACAGGATGTGGCTGATATCAGGGGTGTGTCATGACGTAGGCTCTTAAACCACGTTGATGTTTACACAGGATGTGGCTGATATCAGGGGTGTGTCATGACGTAGGCTCTTAAATCACGTTGATGTTTACACAGGATGTGGCTGATATCAGGGGTGTGTCATGACGTAGGCTCTTAAACCACGTTGATGTTTACACAGGATGTGGCTGATATCAGGGGTGTTTGTCATGTTACTTCTAGCCTCTTTTTACCTCTGGTGCATGTGTTTGCATGGAGTGCTGTCTCACTGAGAGTGTTCACACAGAAAGACCATCCAGGAGACAGTGATAACGTAAGCAGCAAGTCATTAAAACTGGATGTATTCAATTATTAATTTTGATATACATATAAGCTATGCTGCTTGGTGTGGCACATAGCTTAATGGGTTCATGCAAGCACTGTACCCATGTGACAGTGATGATGACAGTACTGATTGTAAAGCAGACACAGTGAATAAATATTCATTATATAGTATAAGCTACCCTGCATGGCACAGTACACAGCACCACATCACACACTAAAATACAGCCATTAAATGATGTTAATTTCATTTTAGGCATGTAGAATGCACCATAGTTAGCCAATCACACATCCTGGACATACAGCAAACCTGTATAAAGTATGCATATACCCTACATTCGTTTTTTCTCAAATACACTGGACCATTGGAGGACAGACTTGAGAATTTTAACAGAGATAATGCTAGGGGCTGCTGCAGATCTGCTACATCTGTATGTGCAAGATGCTGAAGTCAGTGCTACTAGTGCTACTGACATTAGGCCTAGGCCAAGAAGCAGAAGAATGTTCAGACCTATGGTAACCTTCCAGGAGCTACATGACTTGGAGATTGAAGAGCACTACAGGATGGACAGGGACATACTACAAGAACTCACTGTTCTGCCCCATCAACTCAGACCCAGAGCTAACAGGGAAACCCATCCCAGTGGAAACAAAGGTATGTGTAGCCTTTAGGTTTCTAGCTACAGGTACTTTCCAAAGACCAACTGGGGACAAGATGGGGTGTCAAAGGCATCTGCACCCAGGATACTCCACCAATTCCTGGATGCTATGCTACCACATGCCAGTGAGCATATATCTTTTCTCCTCTCCCCTGAAGTGAGGGCCAGCAATATGCAACAGTTCTACTGTGTAGCACACTACCCTGAAGTACTGGGTGCCATAGATTGGACTCGTGTACATCAAGGCACCACCTTGTGAGGAGGGTAGAATCTATGTTAATTGCAAGGGGTACCACTCCATTAACTGCCAGATCATGTACAATGCCCAGGGGATTATCCTGAATGTGTGTACTGGCAGCTCTGGCAGTTATTGCAACTCACATGTCTGGCACACATCACACATCACAGCTGTGCAAGATGTTTGCTAGGGGGGACATCCCACATGGCCATTTACTGGGGGACACTTGCTATGCCCTGGAACCGTGGATGATGATAGCCATCAGAAATGCACACACCCACAGAAGAATGCAATAATGAGGCACACTCACAAACTAGGAACATCATAGAGTGTGTGTTTGGGCTTGAAGCCACGGGTCTGGTGCCTAGATATATCTAGCGGAGCCTTGCAGTACTCTCCAGCCACATGTGCACATATATTCACAGTATGTACTATGCTACATAATCTGATCCTGTGGAAACAGCTGCAGCAGGATTAGCAAAGAGAAGGGATAGACAGCTCCCCACCAGTGCCTAGGTCACCACAGCCACAGTCACAGGCAGACTCGGAGGAGGAACCCCCTTGCTCTTGTCCCTGTAGATAGACATAGGCATTCTCAGCTAAAAGACAACTCATAGCACATTCACTGACAACCTAGGGACCTAGGGATTGTCACCGTACTCCTACTCACTGTGCATTGCTTCCATCAGACAGAGTTAGCCCTGCATTACAGTTCGGTCAACTGCTGGATTTGCAAGATAAGTCTGTAACCTACACAGTACTTGTAAGGATTATCATGATATGGCATTGTATGTATGGATCTGCTACATTTATGCAAGTAAATATAGTGGGCTATTTGGACAGAAGTAACATCCACATGGGACTACAGATACCCATTCCACTATCAAGTTTCCTTTAAAATTCACTAGGATTCATGCATGCAATATTCATGCAGTCCTACTGCAACAGATTACTGGTACATCAGTCAAGGGAGATGTTAGACAGTGGGGTTACATGACATTTAGGCTATTGTGTATCCCAGCTGAACATGCAGTGTTGTTCCCCCAACCCCAACACAGCAGTGTTCCCTTATAACTGCTTTAACTCATCAATGGTATATCAGCAGTCCAGGCAGTCTCAGGGCAATAACATAGAAATGGATCACACATTGTATGTCTTAACACATGAATAACAATGTACAGATTTAGCAGATGATTGTGTGATGAATGACCACTCTCTGCTGGGAAGCTTGTGTTGCACAATGGACAAGGGAAATTAGCATGTGTGGTGGCATTGATGGTTCTAATCTAGAAGTATCTCCTTCTTTTGGATATGAGGTATTATTATGTTGTGTTTTACAGACTGTTAGTCTGTGTGTGGTGTAATACTATAAACCTCTCACATATTAATTACATCAGACAGATTTAAAACATTGTAGACAATTTGAGTGAAGTGCAGTAGTGCAGAAACAGGGACAGATGTCATTATCTGTAACACAAAATCCCAGACTGGAGTACAGGTAGGTTTAGGCTGTATTCAGTTTATAAGTAGTGAAAATCCCACTGGGCATGCTCATACACTTACTTAAACAGAGCACAGTTCTGCTGCTTCTTGCAGGAAATTACCTGTTATGCATAGATATGTCTATAGATACATACATATATGTATACATAGGTCTGTCACTATCTCTCTCTCCCATAGATAGTATATCTATCGCTTGTTTATATCTGTCATGGCTTAGTGGTAAATTACTTTGTCTATGGTTTTAAGGGTCCTGGGTTTGAGCCTTGCAGAGGTTGTTTATTTTGGGGTTGGGAGAGTGGCTTATTGGCTAAGGTGTTTGCCTTACAAACACAAGGTGCAGGGTTTGAGTCTCACAAGGGATAATTGGCTAGGCTTAAAATGGC
Source organism: Protopterus annectens (assembly GCF_019279795.1). Taxonomy (NCBI): domain Eukaryota; kingdom Metazoa; phylum Chordata; order Ceratodontiformes; family Protopteridae; genus Protopterus; species Protopterus annectens. Next base: position 1,922,276,055 of record NC_056729.1, read on the forward strand.
TTGCAGGGGCAGTTAGCTTAGTACTAAACTATGAACCTATACAAATATATCTATCTGTCATTATCTCTCTCTCCTATAGATAGTATATCTATCTCTTGTTTATACAAGTATATATATATATATATATATATATATATATATATATATATATATATATATATATATATATATATATATATATATATATATCTATCTATATATAAAACCACATATATTTCTGTCTCTCCCCATATACCTACATAACACGTGTACACACACACACACACATATATATATATATAATGTGTGTGTGGCATACACACACAGACACAACTATATTTATATATACATCCCTGTTATATACATAAATATATATGTTTAAATGTGTGTGGATGTCTGTATTGTCCTACATACTCTGATAATGGTGAGTAAAGCTGCACTATGACACATATATAGTGTTGTTCAAAGGATCCAAAGTAAGGGCTCAACACTAGATAATGCACATACTTACAGACCCCTGTGCCTGCTGGATGTCACCACACATACACCAACAGGTGAACAGGTGGTGTAATGTATAATATTGTCTATGCACACATTGACAGGGCACATTGTTCGTTCCCACAGGCTTGCCCATAGAAATGCAAATAGCCATGTATGGCCAAAATGGTAACTGTAGCCATATAACTAAGATAAATAACAGTTATCTAACTGCTAGGCTACAAGATGCAGGTAACAGCAAGAAGCAATATCACTCTGCAGGCCTCAGATGCTGTTCAACACAAGCCTACTGTATGTAATCCACAAGTAGTTTGCCTGCAGTCATATAGATTCATAGGTTCATAGATTAGTACTAAGCTAACTACCCTTGCAAGCCTTTTTAAGCCTAGCCAATTATCCCTTGTGAGACTCAACCCCTGCACCTTGTGTTTGTAAGGCAAACACCTTAACCATTAGGCCACCCTCCCAACCCCATGTATAAAACAGACATCAGCTGTGGTGCATGTGATACGTACTAGGCTCTATAGTGTGTAAGACTTGATAGTTAATGGTTCTAATCTCGCTGCAAGCCAGTGTGTGTGTGTGTGTGTGTGTGTGTGTGTGTGTGTGTGTGTGTGTGTGTGTGTGTGTGTGTGTGTGTGTGTGTGTGTGTGTGTGTGTGTGTGTGTGTGTGTGTGTGTGTGTGTGTGTGTGTGTGTGTGTGTGTGTGTGTGTGTGTATGCGTGTATGTATCTCCCTATGATTACCTCATTGACTTATAAAGAGGTAGGGTTTTGCAGTAGTTTGGTTGTAGCAGGTGATGTGGGCCTCCAGATGCATGACCACAACAAGGCCTGCTGATGTCATCAAGCATATGATGTTCTAAAGAGATAGCAATAACAGACTTGAAGTGTGGTGCATGTGTTACATACTGTGATGTGTAGTATGTACCATTAGATAGGTAGGTGTTCTAATCTACTTGCAGTCAGCTTGGATTGTGTGAGCTGTGATGTGTCCTGTAAACAGTAATTGGAAGTAGTGCTATCCTCACTGTAGCCAGTAGTGGATGTTAGAGTATTTTACATCAGAGTATGGACTCAGAACCATTTAGTAGCCTAATGGCTCTAGAGCCCTTACAACCCTAGCCAAGTTTATACCCTTATTTACACTTTCCGCATATATTGCCTCTGTCCACGAGGGACACAGGCAGATGCCCTGTGGTGAAATGACAGTCACACAGCCAATCATACAGATGGCATATGATGAGGGCCAGTGAGGTGCTCTACTTGGCATTAGGCAGGATTCTGTTTCAAAGGTGTGTTAAAGTCTGCTAGACAGATATCTCCCACCAGCATGTATTAGTAATGTCACATACTAGACTAATGTCCTTACAGTGAGTAATCCATGTACCATGCCATCTACAGATATACAACATCTCCAATAAAGCATAGTCAGACATTGTTCTGTATGCAAGGCAGAGATCACCTCTGAGTAGTCTATATGCCACAGGCTACAGTGACGATGTCCACTGGACAGATACTGAAGACATGATGTTCCCTTGTGATGAACCATTGAGTTATGTGCAATTGCAAGTAGTGCTTGAAAAGGTACATAACAAAATGTCCATTGCACTTAATTATTGGCATGCTGAGGGAAGGGTACATGGAGGTTATGACTATGTTGGTTTTGGGATGACACTGCCCTCAGTTATGACATATGATTTTTTCTTATCACTGGGGAGATATGGTGATCTATGGTGAATTAGGTATAAACCTGTGTGGCCAGGCCTGTGTGGCCAGGTTTATCACCCCTGAGTATGTACATCAGGTGTTGCTACTGATGTGCCACTTACCAGGAACCGAGGTGTTACCGATGGAAATGATACTATATATATATATATATATATATATATATATATATATATATATATATATATATATATATATATATATATGTGTGTATATTTATATATATGGGTCTACTGCTCTACATCGAAAGTACACGTCTTCGAAATAGAGCAGCAGACCCTAAACTTCAGCGAAAGTTCACTTCAATGAAAGTGCACTTTTGCTGAAGTCTAGTTCCCCGGGTGACCCAACCCCCCCCCACTAAAACATGCTGTGCCCCCCCACCTCCTACTTAAATATACCAACTCCGAGATCACATTACAGTGGGGAAAAGGGAATATTCCTATTCCGCGCTGTAGTGCAACTGCCGAAGTCAATGTTCAAAGTTTCACTACTTCGAACAAGTGCACTCAGTGAAGTGGGGTTCGAAGTAGTAAAATTTCGAACATATGCATGGATCCCATATATATATATATATATATATATATATATATATATATATATATATATGTATGCATGGAGTTTTCAGCCATGAGTATGTCAACAGGGTATTGACATAACTCACAGATTCTATGACTATTCACAGTTTGCAGGCATTAGCCAACCTTGTCAGCCACAGACATACACTTTGTGCTTGTGCTGTGGTTATATGGATTCCAAGCAGTAGAAGACCTAGGACTGAGCCCTGTGAAACACTACTGGTTACAGATCAGCTATTGGAGGCAGATTCCCCTATTTTCAGTATGAGTTCCATCAGTGAGCCACTTAGTGATCCCTATAATTACAGCTGATGCCTACTTGGGTGATTTTGTCATTGATACCTGAGTGGGGGATAGAGTTACACAGCTTGGCTAATCCAGGGGGTTGTATGCCCTGATGTCCCTCATCCAGGTACTTGGTGGTCACCTCAGACATGTCCACCAGGTTTAATAGCCATGATCTTCCTTTCAGAAATCCAAACTGTGTAGGGTCAACTGTTTTTAGATTATGTATATCTTTGCTGATCAGCTCCATGATGATTTGCCACATGGGTTTACAGATATGGCTACTCAGGCAAATAGATCTATAGTTCCAGTGGTCGGTGGATGCACCAACTCTGTGCAAGGGCATAACAGTTGCCATTTTCCAGTCAGTTGGGATGCTGCCAGTGGTTATGCTACGAAAGCAAGGAGTTCCCAATGGTGTTAGTAATCATTGTTGGATTCCATGCAGGATGCAGACTGAGATGTTAGCACATCCAATAGATAGTGTGTTTCATCCATAGAGAGGCCATTTATGACATGCTCTGTAGATATAGAAGGTATGGGACAGGTTGTAGATGTGTCATTTGGCACATGTAGTGGGGACAGGGGAGTGAAGTTGACTCAGAACCTGTGGAACAACAGGTTAGCTATGACTACAGACTCATTATATGTGGTATCATTAAGTATGAGTTCACAGACAATCTGGGCCTTTCCTCTGAAGTTACACATGTAACTACACCATGTGATGTGGTTGTCCTTTGTGGGGGAGGCTAATTTTGTCACATACTGTTTCTGCACATCGTCACAACAACACTATGTGCTTGTTTTAGCTGATGAGGGTGTGCCTCCATTTTAGGGGAGACTCCCTCACTCCAGCTATCACACAGCAATGTCCACCTCTTATTGTTCAGTCTGCTAATGGCAGTTATCCACCAGGCAGGTGTGCTGTGCCATGAGGAGCCTGTTATACTTCTGTCAGGTACAGCCGAGTCTATGCAGTTGTACTGGTGCTTGCATAAACCATTGGTATAGAGCTCTGCATACTTGCCTGTCCCATCTGAGGGGGAGATGCAGTCAAACTATGTAAACCATCCCATAGGAGGTTAGAAATTGTTTTGTTGAAGTCTGTTACTGTATTTTCTGCAAGGGAGGTGTAGGTGTGATATTTAGTTTTAATGAGACTGATCTGTTGTCAGATCTCTCACCAGGGAGGACTGCATAGTGGAGGAGCTGCAGTGGTCATTCATATTGGCAAACACCTGATGCACTATGTTGGCTCCCCTTATGGGGATGTCATGCCACTGGTCCAGGGCATTTTAGTTTAGGACAGCCAGGTGCTTGTGACTGCACAAAATGTCTGCATATTCCAAGGTGGGGACACCTTACACAGATTGGGATTTAGTGTTGCTATTCCTAGTGTGTAGCAGCATAAATGTGATGTTGTATGAAGATGGCATTCTCATTGGAAAGTCTTCTCTCCAGACAGTGCCTATCAGATGCACTGTGGGGGTGACAGCAGCCTTAGCCAGTACTCAACATCCCAGAGGTGACAGATGAAGTCCATCTCTGGCAGAGCATTGAGGTGGATGTGTTGAGCAAGTCATCCCAGGCAGACATGTAATGGATCCCCTTACAATGACACCACATGCTAAGGCAATTATTGATATTCATCATTTTCTGTGTGTATTGAGCCATCATCCTAGTTGAGGGACAACCGCAGCTGAAAACTATGAGCATACCCATGAGAGACACTGAGTGTCTAAGATCAGTCATTTGCCTGCATACAGTCTGGTGACATATGTCCCTAGATGTACACACCTGCAGGAACTAATGTGTGGTATGGTGTATAATGTCAGCCCACAAACAGCTAACTGTGACTCTTCCCACATGTAGCCTGGTGACATGAACATCAATGATGATCATGATGTAATCATCTATGAATAATAGGTTTGATTTTGTGGTTTGCTCAGCTGTTTGACTGGTGAGACAGTGGCACATGACTTATTATGTGTACTGTAGTCTCCAGGGGTATGATTATGTGCACTGAGCTTGCATGTGGTTTTCTGAGGTGTCTGTTGTTTGGGAATGTGTCTAGTAAGGAGCTGCACACATGCAGGTGTGTGTGTGATGTGGATGTGGGTGAAGCAGGAGGTGAGGTGTGCATGTTGGCAAAATACTCATTGCCATATGTATTGACTGGTGTGTGAGATACCATGGAATCAAGGTTTGTAATACAGTCACATTTCTCCACGTTGTGTTTGTGTGGCATAGGAGTAAAGGGGTGGGGACACTTTCCACATCTCATCAGCTGTCATTGATAATGCCATTAGCAATACGGTCATGCTTACATCACAGTAGGCCATCATTAGGCAGTGTAATGACAGATGCTGAAATGTAACATGTTGTCACCTTTATGTATGTCCCTTAAGGTAATACAGCACCTGACAGTGTGCCATAACATGATTGTGTGATTACAATGCTTTGCCAGGCATGTGACCCTTGGATTAACCATAACCCTGTTATTAGGCTTGGCCGCAATACCATACCTACAAATGTGACACTGTGCAAGTCCAGCAAAGTTAGGGACATACAGTTACACCCTTGAGGTTGATAGCATGAAACACAGTGTTTATAGGCATCCCTTGTAGTGAAGATGTGGATGCCTTTCAATGCACAGAGGACTTTTTCAACTTTGTAGACATTACTTTGGCCTTGCAAGTCTACAATGCCTGTCAAGCAACCAGACAGCAAACTGGATGTTGTGTAACATGATGTGGGAAACAGATGCATTTCGGGTACATAATTGTACAGTATGACATACCTAGAACATGTTGCAGGTGGACACACTTTGGCCAAAGTAGACGTAAGGGCCATGTCATGCAGATATCCATCATTAAGCTGCTGAAGGGCAGGATGCATGAATTGCTGTGAAATTGTCACCTAACATGGATCACCACCACTGTGCTGCTTGTTTGAACAGCCTTGGAAATCTATGTCACAGAACATTGCACTTTATATAGTGATGCTGAGCTGTGCTCCTAATCATCATCTGATCAGTACCCTAGTGAAATACCACCAACCTGGAATAGAAGGCATAATACATGCAAAAGTCAACTGATTGTTCAGGTTGCCAATCAAGGGTCTACCTGGAAAAGGGTATGCGAGGACTACAGAGCCTTGCATGATGTGAGACAACTATGTGGATGAACAAACAGGCTGTGTCCTGCTTCTCATCATGAACTTTGTAGTAACATTTTGCTTCTGCTAAGAGAAAAAGTATAAGTGCATGGTACCCCAGGACAGAGTAGTTGGGGGTGACACCAGCATTAGTAGTAGCCAGGCACCAGCGATTCAGAGGACTCCCCTGCTTTCCACATTCTTCACAAGGTAATTATGTCCTTTCAGTACACACTGATTGAGTAATGTCCAGCTGCAGAATATCCTGTGTAAAACCTCCTACCTAACCTTCACAGGGTGTATGTATTTCCTTTCCCTCCATTGTTTGTACTCTGTACAGACACAGACACCTTGGATGACTATTTCCTTGGAAAACATGATGGAAGTACCTGAAATACTTAGTTGCACAGAGGGCAACTAGCATGCAGTGCTAAACACTGTCCCCAGATCTCTCAGTTGTCTGATATTTAAAGCAATGAAATGAGTTATCATGGAAATTATCAGTAACAATGTCATGCACCTACAGACACTAGACCAAACACAGTTTGTTTTGATCAAGAGCAGATCATGCCTACCCTAACTGGTGGACCTCATTGAGTGTTAAACCATGCAACAGATGGGGGGAATATGACTCAGTCCACCTACCATGGCCTGACAAGGGATTTGACAATATTAGGCCATAAGGCATTGCTAAAAAATATAGGTTATTTACAAAGTAGTATGTCAGATGGTGGATAGACAAGTGTCTGATAGTCATTATCTGGGAAGATAGTATTGAGTAATCCACCAGTACAATGAGGCCAGTCACCAGTGGACTTCCCTCAGATATCATTCATGGAGTACCCCTTCTAACCATTCCCTTCTCTGCTGTTATGGCTACTGTCAGTGACCTCTGTCTGACTACATTTGCAAATGACTGCAAATTAGGAGATGACACTGAATCTCACACAGAGCCAACAGTTATCCAGGATGGGCTGAGACACTCATCCAGTTGTTGTCAGAGCCACTGACAAATAGTAAATGCCAAGAAATGCACAATACTATCCCTTTGGAAATCATCCACCCCTGGAGAATATAGTATTGTCCACACACTGCACACAGTTGAGCCATTACTCAGGGAATTATGGACACAGAGAGTGATCTAGCCTTTGACTTTCACTGGTCGATAAGATGTGGGGATTCATTCAGTTTTGTACAACCTATAGAGAAAGGTATTGTATATAAATCCTAGACTGTCATTGTTATACTGTATTTGCCACAAAACACACCTATCATTGAGTGAAATTGCACCTTTGCTATGTCACTACACAGGCATATCTGACAACTATAACAGCCACAGAGGTTCATGGTAAACCAATACATAGTGTATATAACATGTCCTATGCAGACCATGTCAAGGCCATAAATGTGTAGTATGTCTCCTTCATGCTTTAGAGGGGAAGTATATGGCTGCCATACAGTGAGGTATCTGATCCCACTGTGTACCTCCTGCATATCCAAGACAGGACTAACACGTATTACCTGTTCTACACACCTACACCTTCACTGTGGTATAAATAGTACATGCTGGAGAGACAGGTATGCAACCCAGACACTACACTCTATATGTAACAGGCTTCCCATGCATGTGAAGCACACTTCCACTGTAACACACATCATGTGCAAGTTACACAATGGGATGCGGAATAAGACAAGCATAACTGGTGTAGGGAAAATGTCTGTAATGGACACAGGAAAATTGTTGATGGTTCATCTCCATCACCACAGCTCGTGGATGTTTTAGCTCCTGACACCATGCTGACACTTATCAATGGTATCAGACCTTTTCAGAGACTAGGGATGCATGACTAGGCTGAATGAAGCCATTGTCCTTGTTAGCCTGTTGTACACATATGAACCTATGGAGCCATGCACCTGTACTGATGTAACTTTCTGAAGACATTTTCCTTCTGTGCTGACATTCCATCCTGTGCTGTGATATTTATGGGTTTATTGTCACTGTGTATTCATAGGTGTCTCCCTCAGAATCCTGAAACTGACTACATTTGCAGATGACTGCAAATTAGGAGATAACACTGAATCTCACACAGAACCAACAGTTATCCAGGATGGGCTGAGACACTCATTCAGTTGTTGTCAGAGCCACTGACAAATAGTAAATGCCAAGAAATGCACAATACTATCCCTTTGGTCCATGAGACACCTTGTATTGTGTAAGCATGCAGCCATTACAACATCATACAACATAAGGTGCACAAAGTAATGTGGTTTACTCATTACAAATGTCAGCATACAGTCTCTGTCAGTGACCAGTACAAGTGGCATGGCAAAGCAACACTGCATTATATAAGTACATATTAATTTATATAGTCACCCTGGGCATCAGAAACATAGCTTCATTTCCCTGCAGTGATGATGAGGATGACAGGGATATGGCACAGGTATCATCACCTGCACAGGGTGTTGTGGGGTGCAGGAGGCCTCAGCTGACCCAATAGGTTGAAAGCATGCGTGTGAGTCAAGAAGGGAAGCAGGCAAGATGGAACAATGAAATGTGCCATGTATGTCTGTAGGTGTCCTGACTGTGAAAGTGGTGTGTAAGTGTGGGCGTGAACACCATCAAGCTCAGTGATAGCCCTACATGTGTGTATATTGGACAGCTTTGAACTGTGCATTGTAGAGCTGACAGTTAAATAGCTCCATCCCCAAACATGGGAACTGGCTCTGCCAGAACTTTCACTGGCACCTCCACGCCCAAGGTCAGAAGCCTTGCTAGTACCTGATGGTGACTGCTGTCTTCTGGGACCATGTCATCCACAAGAACACCCAGAACTATGAGCCCATAGCCTGCCATGTCTTGGTGTGGACAGCACACTCCCCTCTGGAATGCTGGATGTACAGCCACTAAGGGATCACTTAGCAGATGGTGTTGCTAATCTACGTCCACGAGTCTAATGCTCAACTCCACCAAGACATTCCATCACAGACAATGTGCATTCCAGGGTATCAGCAATGTGGTGGAGGCAGTCACGGATGTCAGACTGTGCTGCATCCATAATCCTGAGCATTCGTCTGGAGTTCCTTTTGGAATATGTCTGTGCCTCCATGATGGCATGAAACATATGCCGAGTGACCCGTGATGAGACACCTGCAACAGGTGTTGGAAGGATAGCAGGCCTCCTATGAGCACCCCATCAATCTGCCTATGTGGAACTTCACCATCGCTTTGGCTATGGCCAGTATCGACACTCACTGCAGCCATAGTTGCTGCACTTTCTTGTTGAATGTCCCTAACCTCTGACTGTCCAATATTTGTGGCCTCCGGAGACTGGGTATGTGTATGGATACTGACTGTGTACGGTGATAATGAGGGCAGAATAGGGATGTAAACCTCTGGGACAGATTCAGCCCCTGCAACCCACACCTGTGCCAAACTTTGGCCACCATCATCATCAGAGTCTGAAGAAGAGACACTGGCATCAAGTTGTGAATGGGAGAGAGACCAACCCCCAGTCACCTGTGATATAAAAGGGAAAAGCAGTACATTAATACCTGCACTATTATGCTCTGCAGTACTATGTTGTAATATATGTTAAGCTCTGTACACAACTGTCACTATTACTGACCTATTTAACCCCCAACCTCATATAGTAGGACATGAGGGCATTATTTTCCAACAAACATCTGTAGTTAAACTTCTTCTTCTTCTTTCGGCTGCTCCCATTAGGGGTCACCACAGCAGATCAACTGTTTCCATTTCTTCCTGTCTTCTGCATCTTGCTCTGTCACACCAACCACCTGCATGTCCTCTCTCACCACATCCATAAACCTTATCTTAGGCCTTCCTCTTTTCCTGTTACCTGGCAGCTTCATCCTTAGCATCTTTTTCCCAATATACTCTGCATCCCTCCTCAGCACATGTCCAAACCTATGTAATCTTGTCTCTCTGGCTTTGTCTCCAAACCTTCCAACCTGGGCTGACCCTCTAATATACTTATTCCTAATCCTGTCCATCCTCGTCACACCTAGTGCAAATCTTAACATCTTCAACTCTGCCACGTCAAGCTCTGACTCCTGCCTTTTTTTCAATGCCACTGTCTCCTACCCATATAGCTAAACTACCAAAGAATATTATTTGTGAGTCTAATAATGGGCAGAATAAATATTTGTGCAAACCCAGTAATAAATCAAACAACCTAAGAAAGATCTATGTGGTTATTACTTATGATTTATTAACAGAAGAAGTAAAACAAATGATTCAATTTTATTGGACTTCTCTATTTAAGTATAGATATCTTATAGATATTCTTGATAGAAGTCTGAGTTTTTCATATAGAAGAGGTGAAAACTTAAAGGACATGCTAGTACATGCTAGATTTTCTAGGCCTAACATAAGCTTAAGTATTAATCCTAGTCTTGTGGGTACCCATCCTTTATGGTAAATGTATAACATGTCAGTATGTTAGTCAAACATTTAGATATATTAATAGATTACCTTTTCAATCTAATGCCATGTTTTCATGTAATATAGAAGGCATTATATTTGCACTCAAATGCCCTTGTGGGATGTTCTATATAGGTAAAAGCAAGAGGGCCTTCAAGAGTAGGACTCAGGAACATATTAGGTATATCAAAAATGTAAAATTAGAGAGCCCTCTTGCTATGCATTTTAAAAGATATCATAAAAGTAACCTACTGGGCTTGTTATGTACAATTTTAGAACATATTCCTACTAATAAATATGGTACCGATTTAAAGAAAAAACTTTTGTGTAACAAAACACTTTTTATATTAAAATATGGTACATTAGCCCCTGGTTGTGTTAATGCAGAATGCAATTGGAGAGTTCTTATTTAAGCTTGTTAAGTGTTTTAAATTGTTTAATTGTTTAATTACTTTTATTATATATAAGTGTGTATCTTAATTCTATTCTGTATTCTCCTTGGAAGGTCATTGCTGAAGCGCTAGAGGTTCGATTGAATTTTGAGTGGTGGATCCTGTTTTTTTTTGGTCTTTTATTTATTATTTTTTGTGCTTTTTGGTTGTCTTTGGATATTTTCTTGTCCAGCGATCCTTCATTTACTGTGCCTAAAATCCTTAGGCAGGACTTTGTGGATTCCAGTCAAAAGACTATTGAACAATTTACTATGTCCCTGGGTGAACGAACGGGTGAGCAGTCAACTCGGGAAGACCAAACTACATTTTGGAAGAAATTTCTGCAAAAAGAACAACGAAGGAGAACCAACAATCCATTCTCTTCTGTCGGTCAGTGGGCAGGTGGCTCTCCATCAGCTGAAACTAAGTAAGTGTTCGACAAACTGGATAGATTAATGTCTAAAGAGTTAGCGGTACATCTTAACTAACTTAGTTTACAGAGATACCTTAAATTGGAAATTACACCACGTGGCTTAAGAGTTTTTAAAAATCCAACAACACCATTTGACCTGCAGGATGAGGATGATAAAAAATTCCAGATAAGGTGGGTAGCTGCCGCCCACCTCTGTTCAATTGAATGGATCAATATATTGGTGGAGAGGGACAGATTGAAACAGGTAGAATTACAAACAGATATTGCAACAGTATGTGAGTCTTCGTCTAATACATTGGGTGTAGAACATATGGAACAGTGTCTGCACGATATTCAGAACAATTTGCTAGATTTTGAGAAAGAGCTATTAAGTACTAAGAAGTACAAATTAAACAGTGACATCAAAGATTATAGTAGCGGTTTAGCTTTTACCCGGTCAACCAATAAGAAGCTATGCCAAAGGGGCATTTGGTTTGCTAATCAGGAAGAAGATCAGAGATATTATGGTAGCTCGAACATTGTCTCGAATGTCTCTACAGAATGGGAGAGTGAATCTGGAGAGTATCCTGGGCTTCCTGCTGCCCAAGATCCATGTTATTTACAACGGACATTTCGTGAAAACAAACGGTTGAATATACAGGTAGAGAGACTAACAGGGGAGGCAGAACTTCTCCAGAAATGGGAGAAAGACAACCGTATGAAGGATAGCCACCTGCACAACTAAGATACAAACGAGTTAGGTGGCATTGACTTTCAAACTTGGAATTCTGAGACTTTTGCTCTAAATGACAGTTTGGTTAATGATTGTGGAAATGAAACATATGTTATTAACTTGTCAGGTTATACATTGAATGAGTCTGATTATTCTGTTTTGAACCATAGTTTAAAATTCATTCCTGCTTTCCTGCCATGGTTGCATATTATTAAGAAGGATATTTATTGCTTGATAAGTAAATTGCATTTAGCTTGCTTTTTTTTTTTAAATGAACAAAGGAATGTTAATAGTACAGATCATGATTTGTCTTCTTCTAGTGAGTCTGATGACAGTTTTTATTCATGTATTTTGGATGGGGAAGATTTTCAGGTTTGTAATGCATATTTTAAGTTAGATACATCTAAAATTACATTTAAAAGCCAATTTATACCCCCATTCTCACATGAAGGTATTCAGAATTTTTCAGCTATGGTAAATTTTGCATTTGAATCCCTACACTCTGACTTTATGAATAATAAGCAGTAGGTTCAATATAATCTAACTAAGTTAGAATGGAAGGCATTGCGACGGCTTAGGAAAAATAAAGAGTTGGTTATTAAACCAGCTGATAAGGGGAACAAGGTTGTAATTATGCATTTCTTACAATATCTCCAGATGTGTTTAGAACATTGAAATGACTATACTACTTATAAAAAAAATGTACTATAAAAGAATATAGGGAAACTATTGATAAATGTTATAGTCATTACAAAAGGGACAAAGGCTGGGGTACTTTACAATAGATGATATTGATAAGAAATTTATAACTGATAATTAGTTTTACTGTTTGCCCAAGGTACATAAGGATATTCAACATCCACCGGGCCGTCCTATTGTGTCTGTATGCAATTATTTTCTTAATAAGATGGGTATATTTTTACATAGTTTTCTTTTACCATATGTCACTAAACAAAGTTCTTTTATTAGGGATAGTGCTGACTTTTTAGATAAGATACTTCCTCTACAATGGACTAGGGATATATATTGGTTGACAGCTGATGTCAAAAGTCTGTATACAAGTATTAACCACCAGCATGGATTATAAGTGTTAAGAGTTACTTTGGGAGATAGTCCCCTTATGTATTATATAACTGAACTAACAGAATTTTGTTTGAAAAATAATTATTTTGAATTTGATAATCAGTTATTCCATCAACTGAAAAGTATAGCCATGGGGGCAGCTTTTGCCCATGTGTATACTAACATCATGATGTGACTTTTTGAAACAGAATTTCTTAATCATAAAGATTTTTTTAAGAAACATCATGAAATACTATATATATATATTGACAACTTAATTTTTATTTGTGGGGGGGGTGGTCAACAAGAAGTCAGAGGTTTTATGAACGGCCTTCAAGAAAATAGATTTTTATTGCAATTTGATGGTTTTCATTTAGGCAATAAAGTAAACTTTCTGGACATCAGCTTAGAAGGAGGTAGAAATGTGAAAATTATAACTAAAGTATATCGCAAATTTGAGGATGGTTTTCACTTTTTGGATGCCCATAGTTGCCATCCACCACATCTCTTAAAATCTTTGTATTATGGTGAGCTTGTCAGAGTAAAAAGGTTATGCAATGATACTAATGAATTAAGTAATGAATTACAGAAAACAGTATAATTATTTATTAAGGGAGGTTGTGGGGTTAATAAAGTACTGTTTTTTCTAGATAAAGTTAAAAAGAATATTATTTGTGAGTCTAATAATGGGCAGAATAAATGTCTGGGCAAACCCAGTAATAAATCAAACAACCTAAGAAAGATCTATGTGGTTATTACTTATGATTTATTAACAGAAGAAGTAAAACAAATGATTAAATTTTATTGGACTTCTCTATTTAAGTATAGAGATCTTACAGATATTCTTGATAGAAGTCTGAGTTTTTCCTATAGAAGAGGTAAAAAGAAAAAGGACATGCTAGTACATGCTAGATTTTCTAGGCCTAACATAAGCTTAAGTATTAATCCTAGTCTTGTGGGTACCCATCCTTTATGGTAAATGTATAACATGTCAGTATGTTAGTCAAACATTTAGATATATTAATAGATTACCTTTTCAATCTAATGCCATGTTTTCATGTAATATAGAAGGCATTATATTTGCACTCAAATGCCCTTGTGGGATGTTCTATATAGGTAAAAGCAAGAGGGCCTTCAAGAGTAGGACTCAGGAACATATTAGGTATATCAAAAATGTAAAATTAGAGAGCCCTCTTGCTATGCATTTTAAAAGATATCATAAAAGTAACCTACTGGGCTTGTTATGTACAATTTTAGAACATATTCCTACTAATAAATATGGTACCGATTTAAAGAAAAAACTTTTGTGTAACAAAACACTTTTTATATTAAAATATGGTACATTAGCCCCTGGTTGTGTTAATGCAGAATGCAATTGGAGAGTTCTTATTTAAGCTTGTTAAGTGTTTTAAATTGTTTAATTGTTTAATTACTTTTATTATATATATAAGTGTGTATCTTAATTCTATTCTGTATTCTCCTTGGAAGGTCATTGCTGAAGCGCTAGAGGTTCGATTAAATTTTGAGTGGTGGATCCTGTTTTTTTTTGGTCTTTTATTTATTATTTTTTGTGCTTTTTGGTTGTCTTTGGATATTTTCTTGTCCAGCGATCCTTCATTTACTGTGCCTAAAATCCTTAGGCAGGACTTTGTGGATTCCAGTCCACAGACTATTGAACAATTTACTATGTCCCTGGGTGAACGAACGGGTGAGCAGTCAACTCGGGAAGACCAAACTACATTTTGGAAGAAATTTCTGCAAAAAGAACAACGAAGGAGAACCAACAATCCATTCTCTTCTGTCGGTCAGTGGGCAGGTGGCTCTCCATCAGCTGAAACTAAGTAAGTGTTCGACAAACTGGATAGATTAATGTCTAAAGAGTTAGCGGTACATCTTAACTAACTTAGTTTACAGAGATACCTTAAATTGGAAATTACACCACGTGGCTTAAGAGTTTTTAAAAATCCAACAACACCATTTGACCTGCAGGATGAGGATGATAAAAAATTCCAGATAAGGTGGGTAGCTGCCACCCACCTCTGTTCAATTGAATGGATCAATATATTGGTGGAGAGGGACAGATTGAAACAGGTAGAATTACAAACAGATATTGCAACAGTATGTGAGTCTTCGTCTAATACATTGGGTGTAGAACATATGGAACAGTGTCTGCACGATATTCAGAACAATTTGCTAGATTTTGAGAAAGAGCTATTAAGTACTAAGAAGTACAAATTAAACAGTGACATCAAAGATTATAGTAGCGGTTTAGCTTTTACCCGGTCAACCAATAAGAAGCTATGCCAAAGGGGCATTTGGTTTGCTAATCAGGAAGAAGATCAGAGATATTATGGTAGCTCGAACATTGTCTCGAATGTCTCTACAGAATGGGAGAGCGAATCTGGAGAGTATCCTGGGCTTCCTGCTGCCCAAGATCCATGTTATTTACAACGGACATTTTGTGAAAACAAACGGTTGAATATACAGGTAGAGAGACTAACAGGGGAGGCAGAACTTCTCCAGAAATGGGAGAAAGACAACCGTATGAAGGATAGCCACCTGCACAACTAAGATACAAACGAGTTAGGTGGCATTGACTTTCAAACTTGGAATTCTGAGACTTTTGCTCTAAATGACAGTTTGGTTAATGATTGTGGAAATGAAACATATGTTATTAACTTGTCAGGTTATACATTGAATGAGTCTGATTATTCTGTTTTGAACCATAGTTTAAAATTCATTCCTGCTTTCCTGCCATGGTTGCATATTATTAAGAAGGATATTTATTGCTTGATAAGTAAATTGCATTTAGCTTGCTTTTTTTTTTAAATGAACAAAGGAATGTTAATAGTACAGATCATGATTTGTCTTCTTCTAGTGAGTTTGATGACAGTTTTTATTCATGTATTTTGGATGGGGAAGATTTTTAGGTTTGTAATGCATATTTTAAGTTAGATACATCTAAAATTACATTTGAAAGCCAATTTATACCCCCATTCTCACATGAAGGTATTCAGAATTTTTCAGCTATGGTAAATTTTGCATTTGAATTCCTACACTCTGACTTTATGAACAATAAGCAGTAGGTTAAATATAATCTAACTAAGTTAGAATGGAAGGCATTGCGACGGCTTAGGAAAAATAAAGAGTTGGTTATTAAACCAGCTGATAAGGGGAACAAGGTTGTAATTATGCATTTCTTACAATATCTCCAGATGTGTTTAGAACATTGAAATGACTATACTACTTATAAAAAAAATGTACTAGAAAAGAATATAGGGAAACTATTGAGAAATGTGATAGTTCATTACAAAAGGGACAAAGGCTGGGGTACTTTATAATAGATGATATTGATAAGAAATTTATAACTGATAATTGTGAAATAGTTAAGTTTTACTATTTGCCCAAGGTATATAGGATATTCAACATCCACCAGGCCATCCTATTGTGTCTGTATGCAATTATTTTCTTAATAAGATGGGTATATTTTTACATAGTTTTCTTTTACCATATGTCACTAAACAAAGTTCTTTTATTAGGGATAGTTCTGACTTTTTAGATAAGATACTTCCTCTAAAATGGACTAGGGATATATATTGGTTGACAGCTGATGTCAAAAGTCTGTATACAAGTATTAACCACCAGCATGGATTATAAGTGTTAAGAGTTACTTTGGGAGATAGTCCCCTTATGTATTATATAACTGAACTAACAGAATTTTGTTTGAAAAATAATTATTTTGAATTTGATAATCAGTTATTCCATCAACTGAAAAGTATAGCCATGGGGGCAGCTTTTGCCCATGTGTATACTAACATCATGATGTGACTTTTTGAAACAGAATTTCTTAATCATAAAGATTTTTTTTAAGAAACATCATGAAATACTATATATATATATATTGACAACTTAATTTTTATTTGTGGGGGGGTGGTCAACAAGAAGTCAGAGGTTTTATGAACGGCCTTCAAGAAAATAGATTTTTATTGCAATTTGATGGTTTTCATTTAGGCAATAAAGTAAACTTTCTGGACATCAGCTTAGAAGGAGGTAGAAATGTGAAAATTATAACTAAAGTATATCACAATTTGAGGATGGTTTTCACTTTTTGGATGCCCATAGTTGCCATCCACCACATCTCTTAAAATCTTTGCATTATGGTGAGCTTGTCAGAGTAAAAAGGTTATGCAATGATACTAATGAATTAAGTAATGAATTACAGAAAACAGTATAATTATTTATTAAGGGAGGTTGTGGGGTTAATAAAGTACTGTTTTCTCTAGATAAAGTTAAAAAGAATATTATTTGTGAGTCTAATAATGGGCAGAATAAATGTCTGGGCAAACCCAGTAATAAATCAAACAACCTAAGAAAGATCTATGTGGTTATTACTTATGATTTATTAACAGAAGAAGTAAAACAAATGATTAAATTTTATTGGACTTCTCTATTTAAGTATAGAGATCTTACAGATATTCTTGATAGAAGTCTGAGTTTTTCCTATAGAAGAGGTAAAAAGAAAAAGGACATGCTAGTACATGCTAGATTTTCTAGGCCTAACATAAGCTTAAGTATTAATCCTAGTCTTGTGGGTACCCATCCTTTATGGTAAATGTATAACATGTCAGTATGTTAGTCAAACATGTAGATATATTAATAGATTACCTTTTCAATCTAATGCCATGTTTTCATGTAATATAGAAGGCATTATATTTGCACTCAAATGCCCTTGTGGGATGTTCTATATAGGTAAAAGCAAGAGGGCCTTCAAGAGTAGGACTCAGGAACATATTAGGTATATCAAAATGTAAAATTAGAGAGCCCTCTTGCTATGCATTTTAAAAGATATCATAAAAGTAACCTACTGGGCTTGTTATGTACAATTTTAGAACATATTCCTACTAATAAATATGGTACCGATTTAAAGAAAAATCTTTTGTGTAACAAAACACTTTTATATTAAAATATGGTACATTAGCCCCTGGTTGTGTTAATGCAGAATGCAATTGGAGAGTTCTTATTTAAGCTTGTTAAGTGTTTTAAATTGTTTAATTGTTTAATTACTTTTATTATATATAAGTGTGTATCTTAATTCTATTCTGTATTCTCCTTGGAAGGTCATTGCTGAAGCGCTAGAGGTTCGATGGAATTTTGAGTGGTGGATCCTGTTTTTTTTTGGTCTTTTATTTATTATTTTTTGTGCTTTTTGGTTGTCTTTGGATATTTTCTTGTCCAGCGATCCTTCATTTACTGTGCCTAAAATCCTTAGGCAGGACTTTGTGGATTCCAGTCCACAGACTATTGAACAATTTACTATGTCCCTGGGTGAACGAACGGGTGAGCAGTCAACTCGGGAAGACCAAACTACATTTTGGAAGAAATTTCTGCAAAAAGAACAACGAAGGAGAACCAACAATCCATTCTCTTCTGTCGGTCAGTGGGCAGGTGGCTCTCCATCAGCTGAAACTAAGTAAGTGTTCGACAAACTGGATAGATTAATGTCTAAAGAGTTAGCGGTACATCTTAACTAACTTAGTTTACAGAGATACCTTAAATTGGAAATTACACCACGTGGCTTAAGAGTTTTTAAAAATCCAACAACACCATTTGACCTGCAGGATGAGGATGATAAAAAATTCCAGATAAGGTGGGTAGCTGCCGCCCACCTCTGTTCAATTGAATGGATCAATATATTGGTGGAGAGGGACAGATTGAAACAGGTAGAATTACAAACAGATATTGCAACAGTATGTGAGTCTTCGTCTAATACATTGGGTGTAGAACATATGGAACAGTGTCTGCACGATATTCAGAACAATTTGCTAGATTTTGAGAAAGAGCTATTAAGTACTAAGAAGTACAAATTAAACAGTGACATCAAAGATTATAGTAGCGGTTTAGCTTTTACCCGGTCAACCAATAAGAAGCTATGCCAAAGGGGCATTTGGTTTGCTAATCAGGAAGAAGATCAGAGATATTATGGTAGCTCGAACATTGTCTCGAATGTCTCTACAGAATGGGAGAGCGAATCTGGAGAGTATCCTGGGCTTCCTGCTGCCCAACATCCATGTTATTTACAACGGACATTTTGTGAAAACAAACGGTTGAATATACAGGTAGAGAGACTAACAGGGGAGGCAGAACTTCTCCAGAAACAGGGGAAAGACAACCGTATGAAGGATAGCTACCTGCACAACTAAGATACAAACGAGTTAGGTGGCATTGACTTTCAAACTTGGAATTCTGAGACTTTTGCTCTAAATGACAGTTTGGTTAATGATTGTGGAAATGAAACATGTGTTATTAACTTGTCAGGTTATACATTGAATGAGTCTGATTATTCTGTTTTGAACCATAGTTTAAAATTCATTCCTGCTTTCCTGCCATGGTTGCATATTATTAAGAAGGATATTTATTGCTTGATAAGTAAATTGCATTTAGCTTGCTTTTTTTTTTTAAATGAACAAAGGAATGTTAATAGTACAGATCATGATTTGTCTTCTTCTAGTGAGTTTGATGACAGTTTTTATTCATGTATTTTGGATGGGGAAGATTTTTAGGTTTGTAATGCATATTTTAAGTTAGATACATCTAAAATTACATTTGAAAGCCAATTTATACCCCCATTCTCACATGAAGGTATTCAGAATTTTTCAGCTATGGTAAATTTTGCATTTGAATTCCTACACTCTGACTTTATGAACAATAAGCAGTAGGTTAAATATAATCTAACTAAGTTAGAATGGAAGGCATTGCGACGGCTTAGGAAAAATAAAGAGTTGGTTATTAAACCAGCTGATAAGGGGAACAAGGTTGTAATTATGCATTTCTTACAATATCTCCAGATGTGTTTAGAACATTGAAATGACTATACTACTTATAAAAAAATGTACTATAAAAGAATATAGGGAAACTATTGAGAAATGTTATAGTTCATTACAAAAGGGACAAAGGCTGGGGTACTTTACAATAGATGATATTGATAAGAAATTTATAACTGATAATTGTGAAATAGTTAAGTTTTACTGTTTGCCCAAGGTATATAAGGATATTCAACATCCACCAGGCCATCCTATTGTGTCTGTATGCAATTATTTTCTTAATAAGATGGGTATATTTTTACATAGTTTTCTTTTACCATATGTCACTAAACAAAGTTCTTTTATTAGGGATAGTGCTGACTTTTTAGATAAGATACTTCCTCTACAATGGACTAGGGATATATATTGGTTGACAGCTGATGTCAAAAGTCTGTATACAAGTATTAACCACCAGCATGGATTAGAAGTGTTAAGAGTTACTTTGGGAGATAGTCCCCTTATGTATTATATAATTGAACTAACAGAATTTTGTTTGAAAAATAATTATTTTGAATTTGATAATCAGTTATTCCATCAACTGAAAAGTACAGCCATGGGGGCAGCTTTTGCCCACGTGTATACTAACATCATGATGTGACTTTTTGAAACAGAATTTCTTAATCAGAAAGATTTTTTTTAAGAAACGTGGTGAAATACTATAGATATATTGACAACTTAATTTTTATTTGTGGGGGGGTGGTCAACAAGAAGTCAGAGGTTTTATGAACGGCCTTCAAGAAAATAGATTTTTATTGCAATTTGATGGTTTTCATTTAGGCAATAAAGTAAACTTTCTGGACATCAGCTTAGAAGGAGGTAGAAATGTGAAAATTATAACTAAAGTATATCGCAAATTTGAGGATGGTTTTCACTTTTTGGATGCCCATAGTTGCCATCCACCACATCTCTTAAAATCTTTGCATTATGGTGAGCTTGTCAGAGTAAAAAGGTTATGCAATGATACTAATGAATTA
Source organism: Protopterus annectens (assembly GCF_019279795.1). NCBI lineage: Eukaryota > Metazoa > Chordata > Ceratodontiformes > Protopteridae > Protopterus > Protopterus annectens. The sequence goes on from NC_056729.1 coordinate 1,922,297,194, forward strand.
AGTAATGAATTACAGAAAACAGTATAATTATTTATTAAGGGAGGTTGTGGGGTTAATAAAATACTGTTTTCTCTAGATAAAGTTAAAAAGAATATTATTTGTGAGTCTAATAATGGGCAGAATAAATGTCTGGGCAAACCCAGTAATAAATCAAACAACCTAAGAAAGATCTATGTGGTTATTACTTATGATTTATTAACAGAAGAAGTAAAACAAATGATTAAATTTTATTGGACTTCTCTATTTAAGTATAGAGATCTTACAGATATTCTTGATAGAAGTCTGAGTTTTTCCTATAGAAGAGGTAAAAAGAAAAAGGACATGCTAGTACATGCTAGATTTTCTAGGCCTAACATAAGCTTAAGTATTAAATAGTCTTGTGGGTACCTATCCTTGTGGTAAATGTATAACGTAAATATGTTAGTAAAACATTTAGATATATTAATGGATTACCTTTTCAACCTAATGCCATGTTTTCATGTAATACAAAAGGAATTATATATGCACTCAAATGCTCTTGTGGGATATTCTATATAGGTGAAAGCAAGAGGGCCTTCAAGAGTAGGATTCAGGAACATATTAGGGATATCAAAAATGTAAAATTAGAGAGCCCTCTTGCTATGCATTTTAAAAGATATCATATAGGTAACCCACTGGGTTTGTTAGGTACAAATTTAGAACATATTCCTACTTCCGTAGCTTCAGATCGTCAGGGGTGGGAAACATGCAGCCGATGCCATTACACCAGTCTTTCTTGCTGTGCGGTGCCCGAAGCAGAAGCCGTTTATAAGTACGGGTCGGCCGACTCCTGAAATTTTCTTTTTCGAGTTTCAGAAGCAAAGTCTTCAACTAAAAGCTAAGTACCCCATTGGGGAAACTTTTTCTTGCTCTAAACCAATGTCAGTAAAAGTAAATAATTGCATTACTTGTGGAAAGCAAATACCTCATAAAGATTTTCATTCGTACTGTATTCCTTGCCTAGGCCCTGACCACGACATACCTTGCTGTCAGTTTTGTGCCTTATTTAAACCACAAACTATCCGTTGTCTGTATATTTTCGCTTCTAAATATTTTGATGCTGTGTTCAATTATCCTGATATGTCTTCGGTAAGCCATCCGACTACCGACATTCCAAAAAAACTCAAAGATAGACAGTGACAAGCCGCCTAGGTCCAAAGCTGCCGACGATGCTTCTCCTAAGCCAGTTGCCAGTTCGCCAGTACTCAGTGAGATGCTTTTGCAGCCCCTGATACCCACTACTTCAGATTCACAGGTCTCTACTGAGACCCATTCAGAGTCCGGTATGCCGCGAGATGCTTCAACTGTGGGACCTGCGGATGTCTCTACCTTGGATGGGTCCAGAGCCGCTGTGCAGGCACCGGCCTCTGAGGGGGAATTCAGGCCTACTGGCTTGTGTATTAAACTGACGTCATCTTCTTCAAGGCCTAAAACTCGAACCATGCCTAGAAAACTGACGCCCGGACTGCATGGTCAGGCCTCTATGCCTAAAAAACAAATAAGAATGGCTGAAGACCTTATTACTTTAATCAGGGGAAGCCAGCCTTCCCCCTGTAAGAGACCTAGGACTGAGTTTGCTTATGATACTTCTGACTAGGATTCTGAATTTTCCGTTTCCTCTGCTGGCCAGGATTTTCCTTTATCTACCTATGAGGAATCTGATGTTGAGGACTCTATTCCCTCTGCCCCCCCCCCAGAGGATTTCTCTTTTGGTGAAACCTTACATACTCTCTGGGAGCATTTTCATTGGGAAAGTCAGGATTTCTCTGATTCTAAAAATAGGCTTAGTGATTTCTTACTCCTGCCCCAGCACAGGCCTTTAGCCATACCTCCTGTACTAGACATTGTTGATGATGCCTTTTCGGAATCTAGCTTGGCCCCTGACTCTCTACCTCCTGCTCCCAGAAAACCTGATAGATATTACAGGGTCCCTGACTCTCACAAGTTCCTCTTTAAAAATCCTACTGTGGATCCTGAGACCATTTCACAGGGACCCAAGAGCATTACAGCTACTACTGCCAAAAATCCTACCCCCTCTGATAGAGACTCCAGCATGCCGGATAGATGGGGTAAGAAGGTATACACTTTTGCAACTTTGGTTATTAGGGCCTTAAATGGCCAGTTTCATATGTTAGCAGCATATTATTGGATTGCTTAAACAGAAAAGGATGTTGATTCATGATTGTGCTAAAAATAAGGATTTACAGGATTTACTGCATTCAGCTGAACAAGTTGGAAAACATACTTTTCAATGTGGTTTTGATTCACTAGAGGCATCGTGCAGGGCTGCTGCAACTGGGTCTGTACTTAGAAGGCATGCTTGGCTTAAAGAGCAATCCTTGCCAGATCATGTTAAAGCAAAATTAGTGGATGCTCCCTTAAACCAGGACCGCCTGTTTGGCAACAAGGCAGAAGAAGTTCTTAAAAAGATGGAGGAAAAAGCTAAATCTATGCAAACTGTTAAATATTTTTTTACAAGTACAACCTCTAAGGTTTAGTAGGTATTGGCCTTCCAAGAATTGGTCTTTTCCTGCCTCTTCCAGACCTTCAGTCCAAACCCAGATCAAGCAGAGCTCCCAGGCTTCAGTCCCAGGGTACGCACAGGACTAAGCAGTGGGGGGCCACCACTTCCAAATCTGGGAGTAGTAAAACTCCCCCCTGTGGTAAACTGTCTCAATGACATTTTAAAACTTCCAAGCACTTCTCAACTGACTGCCCCTTTGGTGGGAAAGATTGCTCTTCATGCAAAGAACTGGGAACTCATTACCCAGGACAAATGGGTTATAAATAGTGTCCCAGGGATACAGATTTCACTTTCACACATTACCAGCACTGAGCAGGTGGCCAGCTCTACCCCCAAATCAGTGGGCAAAGGCCCAAAAGCAAGTACTTTCTCTCTTAAGCATGAGGTCTATTCAGTTGGTACCAGAAGAGGAAAAGGGACAAGGTTTCTACTCGAGACTTTTCCTGGTACCCAGAAAAGACAATTCATGGCATCCTGTCCTGGACCTGTCTACTCTAAACACTTTTTTGGTGATTCCAAAATTCAAGATGCTGACTCTTCACCAGTTGCTCCCTATGCTAGGCAAAGATGCCTGGTTGGCAACACTAGATTTAAAGGAAGCATACCTGCACATCCCAATCAGGGAATCTTGAAGAAGATACCTACGCTTCAAAGCAGGCTATACGCACCATCAGTTCTCTGCACTGCCCTTTGGCTTATCTACTGTGCCCAGGGTATTCACAAAGTGCCTAGCTCCAGTCATTGCATTTTGCAGGCAAAGAAATATTCAGATAGGTTACTAGAGCTAATAACACTGCTGGAGAAGCAACTATTCTCCAGCGCTATAGCCAAATTATGGAACACCCCCTCCCCCACAATAACCTCTCTACCATCATGCACCCACTTAAAAACTTTACTTAAAGCACACCTAAAAACATGCTGGCTATGCCCTTGTAACTCTCCCCTCTAACTCTCTAACTTCTCCCACTTCATCTACCCTCTACCTCTCTTCCACCCCACAAACTACCTTTGATTACAGCAAACTCTGATACTTCCATGCCTATCGACTTATTATATGGCAGTAGCTTCTTATTGTAACAATTGTTAATATCTGCTATGACTTCGTAGATAGAACAGATGCTAGTTATTTACTTAACGTACTATGTTCTTCATGTGTAACTATGTTCATGTGTAACTATGTTCTTCATGTGTAACTATGTTCATGTGTAACTATGTTCTTCATGTGTAACTATGTTCATGTGTAACTATGTTTGTAATATTTTAATTGCTGGGATTCTTCATCTGTAACTATGTCTGTAATATTTTAATTTGTGGTGCTTTTCTCCCCGGGCCTCCGCTGAAAATGGACCTGCGTCCAGTCGGACATTCCCGGTCAACAAATGTAAATAAAATAAAAATTAAAAAAAATAATAAATATGGTGCTGATTTAAAGAAAAAACGTTTGCATAAAGAAACACTTTTTATATTAAAATATGGTACATTAGCCCCTGGTTGTATTAATGCAGAATGCAATTGAAGAGTTCTTATTTAAGCTTGTTAAATGTTTTAAATTGTTTAATTAATTTTATTATATAAGTGTGTGTCTTAATTCTATTCTGTATTCTCCTTGGAAGGCTATTGCTGAGGCGCTAGAGGTTTGATTAAATTTTGAGTGGTGTATCCTGTTTTTTTTGTAGTTTATTTATTATTTTTTGTGCTTTTTGGTTGTCTTTTAACAACTGTAGTTACTTGCAAATATAAGCTTTTTAGACAACAATCTCATCAGCAACAATGAGGTACACTGTTGATGTTTGTCAAAACTCTGCATCGTTGACACATATAGCAATCTGTAATGTCCAGACAATACTGTCACATCTATAACTGTGGTCACAGCTACAAGGCATAAGTATGACTCTAAACTGTGTACAGTCAGAAAATATCTGTGCAGATGACAATCGTGCAGACAGTACATCAATCCAGCCAGGAGGCCTGGTATGACACTTTAGGGGATACATTGCACTAAATCTAAATCTCTAACAAAACAGTGTTGTGCTTACCAGGAGCAGGAACATGGCCTTGTCTGAGTCCTGATGGTCCTGTGAAAAGTTACGGGAGAGGTAATGTAAACACAACTGCATGTTGCACTATAACAGGATAATACATCCATATATCTCACATTTGCAGTAACTACTATGTTAATTGTTATTCTGGTCAAAATCTGAGCATGAGATTCAAATTACAGTTAAACTCCTAAACCCCTCCAAAAAAACCCACCTCACACTCAAGTAAAACTATGTACACCCTGACACACTCACTGCTACAGTATTCCAATGCTGATCAAACTAAGCATACCTGGATGCTCCTCTGGCATAGAAACTGTGACACCTACATCCACAACATATGGTGTGATGGATGCCTGGGAAGCTGTTGTGTGTTCCTAGGTTCACCATGAATTCCTCAATGGATGACAGTGGTTGTTCCACTGCAGGTGCTCCATTGGTGACTGGCCATATCTGCTTCCCTTCTGCATGCAGCATTTATCATATTTGTCTCACAGTATTGTAGCTGCTTATATGCCCTGCTCTGGTGACCAAAAGCATTAACATCACGGCCCAGGACAGCCCACAATGCTGACTGCTGTTCCCTGTTTTGCCTCCCCCACTACAGCAGGAGTTCATGGTGTTGACACAGGCCTTCCAGGAAATTATAATTTTCAGCATCCATAAAAGGACCTCGGTGTTATTCATACATTTTTCCTGAAAGACAACAACATGAGAGCACATTAGGTTCATAGGTTCATAGGTGTGCACTAGGCTAATGGCCCTGGGGCCTTTACAAGCCTAGCCATAGGATTACCCTGGCATAGTGCCACCTGACCTTAGTTCCCAGTGCCTCTGTCGAATAGAGCCACTGGTGTTATCCACAAGGTGAATTTTCTGTTTCACATCCACTTATCAAGATTTCTCTTGAAGACGGTCAGCAAGGTGCTCTGCTTGACATGTATGGGAAGTCTGTTCCATAGCATGGGCAGTCTCTGGGTTATGAACCTGTCCCTCCAGCATGTTCTGTTAATTTTGGTAATGAGGTTGAGGTCTCTGGAGCGTGTAGTGTGGAGGGATTGGGATTTCTTTAGATGTAGCATTTCTCACAGAGCTGGTTCAGACATGTCTTTGTAAGTCAAGCAGAGATCGCCTCTAAGTAGGCAAAATGAGACAGAGAATAGTTGGAGTTTATTGAGTCTGTCCATATAGGACAAGTGTTTAAGGCCTAGGATCCTCTTTGTGAGGTACTTTTGTGGCCTCTCCAGTTGTTGCAGGTGTCTAGTGAGACACATGCCAAATGGGGCATTGTACCCGATGACTGGCCTAATGAGGGAAGAGTAGAGGGAGACAATGACCTCTTTCTTCCTGGATGCAAAACCCTTAGTAATGAGATGTGCCACATAGAAGGAATTTCTGATCACAGTAGCAATGTGGTGATCAAAAGAGAGTTTGCTGTCAACCTGTGTTCCCAGATCTCTTATAACGTCTTCTGTGTTCCGTGCACTATCATCAATGTGGTAATTCATGGGAACTGGGTTTTTCGTAAACGGGATGATGACACATTTTTTGGCGTTGAGCTTAAGGCCATGGTTCTGACACCAGTCATTGGTCACAGTGAGGCCATTCCTTAAAATGTACTCCCTGATACACTGAATGCTGCAGTATTGTCAACTGTCTGTGAACTTTGTCAGCCAGAGTCCCTTCGTGTTGGCCTGGACTTCAGAGAAGTAGGTACCAAACAGGAGAGGACCCAGGAATGAACCCTGTGGGACTCCACTCATGACTAATCAGCAGTCTGACTTGGAGTCAGCTACTTTCACACTGTGGGTTCTATCTGTGAGCCAGCTTGCAACCCACCTAGTGATATAGGGGTTTATACCAAGCTTAGTAAGTTTTTATATGATTCCTGAGTGGGGAATGCTATTGAAAGCCTTGGCCAGATCAAGGTAGGCTGTATGAACCACCTTGCCTTCATCCACAGCTCTGGTGACTGACTCAAAGAAGTCGACCAAGTTGAGCAGGCATGATCTACCCTTCACAAAACCAAACTGTGTGGGATCCAGAGTTTGGAGATTCCCTAGATCCTTGTTTACTAGGTCCATGATGATGCATTCCATAGCTTTGCATATCAGACTCATCAGGCTAATAGGGCAATAGTTCCCAGGATCTGTAGTCTTTCCTCCTTTGTGGAAAGGGATGACTGTAGCAGTGCACCATTCTGCAGGGACAAAGCCTGAGGTGAGGCTGTGATTGAACAGGGCACACAGGTGAGGTGCCAGTTCACTCTGTAGTTCATGTAGAACACAGCCATAGATATTGTCAGGTCCCATAGAAGATGTATTCATGGCCTTGGACAGTGCTATTTTAATCTGTGAAGCAGTAATACTGGTTACCTGGCAATCTACTGGTATTGTGATTGGTCCTTTGGGGATGAGGGGGGTAAAGCTGGCACTGAATCTGTCAGCCAATATACTGGCAATATCTGTTGGCTCTGTATAGGAGGTGGCATTGTGCAGTAGCTCAGAGCAAATCTAGGTATTGCTGTGGAAATTCTTTACATAACTATAGAAGGCCTTGTGGTTGTCTTTACTATCTGTTGCAATTCTGTTTTCATACCTAGCTTTAGAGGATTTTATGAGGGATTTCAACTTTTTGTTGAGGCAGATAAGGGAGTTTTTCCAGTCTTGGGACTTCACCTTTTACCGCATCAGTTTCCTCCTTCTGTTGTAGAGTTTGTTTATGGCAGGAGACCACCAGATTAGCTTCATTTTTTTGGAGGAGACTGTCTTGGTTCTGTTGGGTATGGAGAGATCCATGCATTTGTGTAGGTGTTCATATGGTGCATTGGTGTATGATTCTGCAGTCATGCAACTATTCTCCATTTGCATGGGTGCCATGAAGTTAGCCACCTCTCTTTTTAGGATCCCAAAGTTAGCTTTGGAGAAGTTTTTCATGGTTACCTTTGCTGGGGGGATGGGTGGTATGTAGATTTCCAAGGTGATTAGTTTGTGGTCGGATCTAAGCAGGGAGGATCTGACTATTTGTGTAGAGCAATGGTCACCCATGTTAGTAATGACCAGGTCAAGGATGTTGCTACCTCTAGTGGGGGTAAGAATGAGCTGGTCCAGGTCATTGGAATTAATGAACTCCAGGAAACGTTGGGCAAGTGTATTGGTACATGAGTACCTAGTTAATGGAGGGGTAGTTGAAATCGCCTAGTAAGAGAGTGTTAGGTTGGACCCTAATATTCTCCAGGGTGGTTTAGGAATGTGGAGTGCAAGTCTTAGGACATGGTTGGGGACCTATAGCAGGCTACGACCTGAATCGCTGTCTTACCCAATGTTAGCTGCACCTGAAGTATCTCTGATGCATTATGTTGTGCTACCAGTCTGGAGGTGTGCGCATCCTTTATGAATATGGAGACACCATTGCCTTTGGAACTTTGGTCTAAGTTCTGGGGCCGAAAGGTGTGGAATGAATTATAGCCTGGTAGTGCAGGGGTGCTTTCTACTGCCTTGAACCAGGTCTCTGTTACAGCACAAATGTCGGTGTTCTCCATTTTAAGGAGTGTCAGGATCACATATGTGGGAGTTTGTTATGTAGAGATACAGCAATGGCAGAATGGGTGTCAGTGTTCACTGCTCGATTACACATCTTATATTCCACAGTGTGCAAACATACTAAGGGTGTGGATGCAACTAGCATACTAGAAATAGTCAGCTATTCCTGTTTGTGCCATGATAGATACTGATGTATGATCACACACCAACATAGGAGTCCATTGTAGTGTGGCCCCTATGGGTAACCCCCCTTATAATATGTAAAAATAACAGTGCCAAAGAAATAGCAGTGTGCTATTACAACCACTATAAAGGGACATTCCTAGGAGATCATTGTGCCACATTAACAAAAAAAAAAAACATTCCACCCTTAATGTAATGTACTTCCTCTGTAGGTGTAACATCTGAAGATCAATGACATGTCATCATTACAGTTCTCAGAAAGGCTTAATGCTGCAAACCCCATTCCCCCTAAGTATATTCACACATATGCATCATGTTGTAAACAAAAGGGTTACATATCTGATGGAGTACAATATTCCTCTATTGATAGGTAGAGATATATAAAGGTTGTGCCAATGAGTTCACCCTGTGAAGTAACAGTGGTTCCCCTAGCTAGCTGTTTGTCTTTTTAACATGGTTCTCATTACCAGGTGACTGGCTCTTAACCAATCTGTGCTTCTGAAATGCTAATTGCAGTCAACACAGCTGATTTGCAGTATAATCAGTTGATCTCATGCAACCATTGAAGAAGATATAAGTCCTCCTTGTAGATTAGAACCTCTTTCTCATATGTTGTGCTGGAAATTACTGGGGTAAAGATACTACATCATCACAGAGAGTACATCTGTAGAAGCTAGTTTTCACATACAGATGTGTGTGCTGCAGGCTGAAGCTGATGCTGCAGGCAATAGGCATAGGCAGAGAGGGTGAACACTTTGCAGGACAACAAGCTGTAAGAGTAAGTGTGGGACCTGTGGCAGACTTGTTGTAGATCAGAGCCAGATTGAGGGTACCCATTCCACTTGAAATTAAGGCATGGATTTAAGGTAACTATGTTAGCCAACAGTATCAGTACCACAATCAAAGGCAAAATGGTTTGTGTACATACATACATACATACATACAAATATTTCAAGCACGGACATTAATCCCCTTCTAGCTTGCCAATACACCAAAACAACATACAGTCACAGATTGTGAACATGTGTCAGACAATAGCAAAGGCAGTAAAGATAAGCTGGCTATGTCAGACAAGCAAATTAGTGAAGCTAACCCAACTTTAAATCAGGAGACTGGCAACAAGGACAAAAGTGTTTTGTCGAGGGTGGAACCGAATGTTGTCACACCAGATGACAACAAACGGGTTAGCTATGCAAGTTGTTTCAGATTCTTATCAAGAACAGAATCAGGGTCCTTTTCCCTTGAACCGTTCACAGAACAAACAGACTTGGAAGTGACACAACACCACTCAAACCAAGGGCAAGGGGAAAGGGAAAAGGAAGAGTTACAAGAAAACCAGGTGGTAAATGAACATCATGGACATGATAATTGTATTGATGTAATAAATTTGTCTGATGGTTCTATATCTGAAGATTTAGAAAACATTTTAAAGAAAGTTTTTTCCTTTATACCTGCATGTAGCATGAATATTGGAAGACTTTTAATTGATTTTAGGCTGTATCTAAGAAAGTTAAATTTAAGCTATATTATGCAGGATGTTTTGAAAGAATCTACTGATTTGAACAAATCGGTAGATAGTAGACCCAAGAAATCCAGTACTTTCAATCCCCCCCTTTATTTACTATTCAGGTTTCCCAAACATATGTGAAAGAGAATTTAGGAAAATTACACATGGTGGATACTCAGAAAATCTTACTAAAGAAGAAAAAGATGCATTATATGACCTGTGCAAGAAAAATTCTGATATTAGGACAATGAAAGCAGACAAGGGTGGGAAAATAGTGGTCATGAACAACAAAGATTATGACAGTTCCCTAATGAAAATGTTAGAAGATACTAGTATCTATCAAAAAGTTAGTACAGGTGAAGTCAGAAGTAGTTACCAAAAAATAGATGTAGCTCTTTTTGACATGTACAGTCAGGGTGAATTTGACTATGAAAGTTATAATTATTTATTAGTAGAACATCCCAAGATGGCATCCTTCTTTGGAATTCCAAAAAATACAAATGCAACAAAAAATTCCACCATTTAGGCCGATTATTTCAGCTAGACATTCCAAATCTGAAAATATTTCTGTTTGGTTAGACCACATCCTTAACCCTGTTGTTCAAAAATCTAAATTTTATCTAAGAGACTCATGGCATTTGTTAGAAAATCTAAGAAATTTGGATGTTACATTAGAAGCTACTAGTTTTGGTACTTTGGATGTCAGGTCTTTATACACTTCCATAAATCAATTAGAAGGTGTTGAATATCTTAGGGACTATTTGACTGAGTACACAGATTTTAGTGGTACAGAAGTTAACACCACCTGTAGTCTAATGGAACTAGTATTAGACAATAATTTTTTTAAATTTAATAAAAAATTATACAAGCAAACTTCAGGAGTAGCCATGGGGGCAAGGGTGACTCCTGCCTTCACAAATTTGGTCATGGCAAATTGGGAGCTAAAGTTTCTAACCAGGCATTCTAGTTATTCCAAAGTACAAATTTATTATAGATACATTGATGATTTGTTTTTTTTTTTATGGACAGGGACATATCATGAGTTTGTTGAAATGGTGGGGGATCTCAATTCTACCACTGATTTTTTGGATTTCAAAGTGTGTGGATTTGGTACATCTATTTCTTACTTGGATTTACATTTAAGTATTGACAAAGAAAGAAACATCTTTTCCAGTAAAGTATATAGAAAACCAGTCTTTGCTAATCAGTACTTGCATAGGGATAGTCTACATCCACCACACATGAAAAAGGGTGTCGTCAAAGGTCAGATTATAAGACTCAGTAGATTAACTACAGATGATGACACATTCATTAGGGAACTTTCTTTCTTGAGGACACTATTTTTGTCTAGAGGATACACAGTACACTGGTTGAAAAAGATAGAAAAAGAAGTAATGGTGTATGTAAAGGTGTGGCTTCACCTATTTTATCATCCAGAGACATTTGTGTAGGTCCAGTATTAGAGGTTTCCACCATCAACTCAAAAAATTACACTATAGCTTTTCCTTTACCTATAGTATACGAAATGTGGTTTGTCAAAAAAATTATTGAAAACAATTGGAGAATTTTATTGGACAACAAGGAGTTGGTTGCTTCAGTAGGTAACAGACCAAAATTCACCTTCAAGAGAGAACGTAACATTAAGTCTATATTAGAATCAGTTAACCAAAAAGAAAATAGTCAGCCAAGGTTAGGTAGTACTAAGAAAGGCACATATGCTTGTAAAAACTGCAAACAATGTAGATTTATTAGTAACAGTTCCTTCATCACTTTAAGGCACTTGAATTACACTTTATGGGCAAAGGATTACTATAACTGTAACACCGAGTTTGTAGTTTACATTGCAAATTGTGCTTCATGTAACCATTATTACATAGGAAAAACTATAAGAGCTTTGAAGAGGAGGATTTATGAGCATACCTTGGCCATTAAAAATAAGGATTATTCAAATTTTTTGGCCAAGCATGCTTCTACATGTGCAAACTTTAAAAAGTTTGAGTTTTTTGTTTTAGAAAAGATAGACAAGATTGTGTTTGGGGGTGATTTGAATAACATTTTAGAATGTAAAGTAGCTTTCTGGCAGTTATTTTTAGGGCCTGATGACGTACCAGGATTAAACGAGTCCATTAATCTTAAATGTTTTTTACAAAATAGATAATTTATAACAAACATGTATAAAATGTTTATAACACATTAATACACAATTGTATGAACTTTTAACATGTAGTTAATTTTTTGGTTTTATTTACAAAGAAATATTTTTGATTGATGAGGTCATTTCCTATGGGATTTGCTATAAAAGGAAATAAGGGTTAGACAGATGTTTTTTCTGAAGAAGTTCACCAAATAAAATAGTGAATGAAAGCTCTAATATACTTGTTTCTAAGTGGTCATTGGATTTGCATCTAGATTCCAGTTTTTCAGTTTGTTTGTGTTGGTTCCTTTGAATACACCAAAACACTTGTTCCTATAATAGGTGTCCAGGCTGTTCTTAAAAATATCTAAATTAGTACTTGCTTTAATGTAATTAGGTAGTCTGTTCCATGAATCAGCTACTCTGTCAGAGAACCAATTAGTGAACTTCTCATTCCCATAGAATCATCTACACAGGTTATCTGATGATTCTCTAGTACTTTTTGATAACCCCAAACATTCCCAGAGGTAGCTGTCTCTAATTGCCCTAAATACCTGAATAAGATCTCCTCTTAGATATCTGTAAGAGACACTCTACAAGTTCAGATATTTTAGTAACTTAAATTTTTACATCCATGGATGCCCTTGGTATATTTCTGCTGTACTCTTTCCAGTTTACGCATGCTTGTTTTCTAATAGGATTTCCATACTGATATTCCATACTCAAGTTTGGTTCTAATGTAACTAAGAAAACAATGACTTCATTATTTTTGATTTCCTAGACTTTATAAATGTTTTTATATGACCTATAGTTCTATAACTACCATTAATCAATTGGTTGACATGATTAGAAAAACTCTTAGCTGAAGCTACCCATACACGCAGGTCCTTAGCTTATTACAGCTGAGTGCAGCGCTCCTCCAGGCATATCTGCAGTTACCTCCTACTGCACTGCTAGGCATCAAATATTACTTTTTCATATTTGTGTTAATAATACCAAAAACCATGCTACATACAAGATATCATAATATTTTATTTTGAAGAATACATGATGGCAAACACAACTGTATTGATATGTGATGTCTGTCAATGACTATTCGTTAGAACTGTAAGGTGATAACTTCATTTTGTAAAGGCTCAAGCCACAGTGACTAGGAGTTAAAGGTCCACACTCAAAAGAGCTGTACTGGAGGGAATCAGTTAAATGAATCTACATTTTCAATCACTTTGTGCTGTATTAAATATTCACCTTTAAATTTATGTATCCAAAATCTCATATGCTTAGTTTTTGATGCATTTATCAGCATAATATTCTCCTGTGCCCGAATGGTCAATTTAGTCAAGTTATTTTGCAGACATGCCTTATCTGTAACACATGTAATCAGTTTACCCAATTTCAGGTAGTCTGCATATAGACTATAGAACACCTCAGATGAAGAAGTTAGGTCTGAAACATACAATCTAAACTAGTAAGGGCATAGGACAGAATCCTGTGGGACACGTTGACTGTAACCAATGATTTTACCTGTCCAGTTGCTGTATGATACTTGCCATGTCCTGTTTGTAAGCCATGCAGCCATCCATCTTATCAAGACTACAATACCTAATTGTACTAATTTATTGATCAGTATTTTGTGTATGACCCTGTCAAATGTTGAAGTTAAATTTTTATAAATTACATCACAGCACATTTTTTCATTCATAGCTGTTATTATATTGTTATAGAACATCATGTTACAGGTTGTAATAGATCTGTTTTTCAACATATGCATGCTGATATATGGTTTCAAGTCCCAACCTATCCAGTTCTGACAATAACTTATCCAGTATTACATTCTCCATTATTTTCCACAACATGAAAGTAGACTTAAGGATCTATATGATTCTCAGTTTGTCCTACTCCCCTTTCCCTTAAAGACAGGCTTAATAAGTGCATGTCTCCAATTTTGAGGAATATCCCCATATTTATATGACCTAGTGAATAATAGATATAATGGTACTGTAAGTTCCTGCTGAAGTGTTCTCAGGTCATTATTATTAATTCTGTCTCCTCCTTGTGCTTTGTTTGGATCCAGTTGGTGCAGTTCTTTTTCAATATAATCTAATTTGATTCCAGTATCTGGAGTTAACTGGATGTCACTCCGATAACTTATCACCCCTTTTGTGGAGCCAAACAGTTTTGCATAAGATTTTGTAAATATATCTATAATCTATTGTGTCTGAGAATAAATTTTAGAATATGCACACAGTTTATCAATTTGTGTGTCTTTACTCCTTCCATAGCATATGTATCTATAAAAAGGTTTCCTATTATGCTCAATATCTATATAAATTTTCTTCAGCATTTTCTTGATCTTGTCTCACACTATGCTTAATCTTCGCTGATGGAAACTCAAAACATGGATGTTTGAATTTCCAGTTTGCTGAACATCTCCATGTTCAAAAGTTTATATCAGTGAATGCACAGTGCCTTACCTAATATAAACTCAAATTACTGTATAGAGATCATGGTACAGTGTTGTGTGGGAAATTCATCCCTTTCCTCACTGTAGTATGATCTTGGAGTGGAATATATAGCTAGCTGGGGGTGTGGGAGATGCAGATGGGCTTGCCCCCCTGCAAAAATGTGATGTTAGGTATTGGAGTTTCATTTACCTGGGCTCCTATACAGACATCACATAATCTGTTCAGCAACAATGTTGAATCTGCTGAATTCATTCAGTTGATTTGACATTGTGCCATGTTGTGCATTTTGACTTTCGTTTTTTTTTCCCCCGGTGTGTTGAACAGAAAATATTTTGCAGTTCGACATTTTAATAGTAAACCATCTTTGATCCCTATCATAACACCTCCACCTAATTTTTTGTTATAATGTCTGTTACAGTAAAAACATTTATACCCTGACAGAACTGGTTTCTAGTCATTGCTCTTTAACCATGTTTCACAAACAACAACAGTATCAATCTTGTGGGAATATGCAAGTTTTCCAATAAAAAAACTTTTATTATTAATGCTCCTAACATTAACAGCCATCAGAGATGCATCACATTTTGCTATATGTGAACTGTTAAATTTTCGATCTGGCAAAAATCCTGCCTAAAGTTTATCAAATACTGCAAAATATCTGCTGCAAAAATGATCTTCCCTGATCTTGACAAATGCACACCATCCTGTCTGAACACATGTGTGCCCAAAACTAGGCTTGGATGCCCTACACAGTTTCATTTTTTAAAAGAGGACATTTTTTCCAGGTAGGTATTTACCCAAACAACCTTTCCATTCATGGTGACCTGAATACCCTTTCTACAGGTGATTTGTGAAAAATATGTCCTAACACCAGTACAAGCTATACTATCTAAGAGAGCTTTCAGTTCCCTACTAACAGTCAGAGAATCCTTGTGGGTGACATCATTTGTACCAACATGAATAAAAACAGATCCATGCTTCCTTACATTAAGGCATTCCTAGGCTTGATTCACATCTTCTGTTCTTACTCCTGGCAAGCATAATACTATTTGATGTGCATTATCATCTCTGCAAATATAAGTATCAGTTCCTCTAATAATTGAATCTCCAATTACAAGAATATCTTTGCTGGCCAGCTCTGAAGAATCTTCAACTTCTAATACAGTTATATCTGCTCTATTAATTGTTATGAAGGATAGATCTTCATCACTATTAGTCTTATTAATTCCATTGTTTTCACTGTGTATTAAATTCTCATCCAGCTGGTATTGTAAATCCACAGCTTGAGCCATGTAGTCAACATCTGTCTTTGTCTTCTTTTTTTCCTTACAGTAATGTTCTTCAATCCTTCTACATACAATTTTGATTTCTTCCTTTTCAGCTGCCCCTTGCCTGTTTGTTCTGCTTTCTCCTTTGGAAAAATTATGTCTTTTTCTGTAGACTGAAGGTTTTCTGATATAAAAATATCATCATTCCCTGTAACCTGTGTGTTACATAACAAAGCAGTGTCCTTTTTACTATGCGTTCTCTTTCCTTTACAGTCATTAATCGTTTTCTTTTTCTCCCTTGTTATTTGTTGTGAACGTCTTCTTTTCTTTCTTTTTTTGTTTCCTTCTAAACAAACTGGACCCCTAGATTTCTAAATACTTGCATCCAGGATTCCAAAGTTGTCAGGGACACCATCTTGTTTCATAGGGGTTGAATTATCTTTGCAGAAAATAGATGCATCATTTCCTAAATGTGCTCTATTTGTTCTATGCCTAACATTATTTAATTCATCTGTCCAGTCATTAATATATGAAGCAACAGTTCTCCAAGCCATGCCAGTTGCACAAGTGCAATGATCATCATTAAGTGTAGATTTACTTCTAACAATGGTAAGCAAATCATCCAACTTTTGACACAATGAACACAGATTACCAGTGTTATCAGCTGTTACCTTTAAATATGCATAGCATTTATTACACTGTAGAAGATATTTGTGCATTAGCAAATCGTTAATTGCATACTCATTTAAGGAATCTATATTCAACTTCAAATGAATAAAACATTGCAAAAGGAAAGAATAACTAAATTGGTATCCACAGAATTCACAGAGGACTTAAATCAACTTCTATGACAAAAATCACATCAGCAATATACAAATAAATAATACAGTACAGTAAAGTTGTTCTGACCATACAAGTTCTACAAGCCAAACAATAGTTGTGATTCCTTTATGACACCTGTGAAGGTGCGCAGTAGCTTCTGCTCACTATCACTTGCAGTGACACTTTTTTAACAGTAAAGCTAAATAAATCACAAACCAAGGTAGGAGTGTTTAGATATTCTCAAGATTTTCCTCTATGCAGTCTGTGTAAATTTATAGCTGTCTAGGCCCCTTGGGGTGGCTAGAGCTTGCCTGTCTAAAACCTATGCCTTTTTAACAACTAACAGTGAAATTAAAGGGAAAACAACAAAATATGAATCAAAGTAAATCTTGTTAACAAACTGTCCCTTCCTACCTACAAACAGTGAAAAACAGTTATAACAAATACAATAATAATTTAAATAAATCTTCTCTTACCAGTCAACTCCACAGTAAATCACAAACCAAGTTAGGATTGTTTAGATATGCTCAGGATGTCCTAGAGAAAGGTAAGGGGTAGATTAACCATTATGTCACATAGTTGGACAAGTGCCAAGTCATGTGGGCTGCAGTGTTATATTACTGGGCCACAATTTCAGTACATACTTCAGAATCCTGTGGGAATTCAGGCTAATGCATGACTTGACATTCTCTGCACTTTCTAGTGTTGTACTAGTAGTTAAGAGTGGTCCTAACTGTAGGCCTTTGAGTTATATTACTTAGATGCAGACATTCCATCAGTACTGCTTTGGTTGGATAAATAGGTGATAAGATAGAAATAAATATCACAATTTATAATGCTGATGTCCACATACATGTATTTTCAATGGTAGAGGCAACTGTAGTTGCACCCAGGATCATGTCTACCAAAAAATAATGTTCTCAATGCATTTTACACACTGAACTACAGTGTCACTCCTATCACAAGTGTATTTTCACATGTTGTCGGTATCATTCCACAGTTATCTGCTGTTACAGATATTAACATGCATACCACTCAACTGTAAAGATTTTTACAGAATGTTCAGATTATGACCTCATATTTTTGGCTGTTTTTCATAAAATTGTTTTTTTTTTCTGGCAAACATTTGAGTTTCAGACTTCATATCCTTCAGAACATTCAGGCTAAATCAAAACCTGTTAGTCTATCAACTAAGTTTGTAAAAGCAATATCTAAAAATTGTCCCACTTTTATTTATAGCTTTACCCAGATTTCTTGCTCCACGAGGTTGAGAGGTATGTTTATATGCATTATGTGTATAGCTTTAGAGTGCTAGAGTTCCAGTTAAAATCCTATTTTTATATTAATGTTTTAGCAAGTGTATTTTTACATGTTGTACATATAATTGCACGGTTACCTGCTATTAGATACCTCACTTATGTTCATTCTTTTGTGCACGGCTTTATAGTGATGTATTTCCCTAGTAGAGACCAAATACAGTAATATTTTTCTATATTCCTTTTAGCTGGTTTGGTGTGGCATGATGGACAGCATCGCTTAAACATGCTTAATTATGAGAACTTGAGCAGTACTATATTTTCTTTAAAATATTTGTATTAATTATCAGCTGTTTGGCTTGGTGAGTTCAGCCACTGTTCTGTAGGTGCAATGGTCCTGGGTATGAAATAGAGCACAGGTGTAGTTCTTGAATGGGATTAATATTTTTTTCACAGCATATATCAATGTAGCTCTTTTAGCATAGCTAAGTGATGCAGCACTTTGTGCCATGTCACACAAAAAAATCTTTGAGGAAAAGAAAAATGGAGAGATAGGACAGTGATGAAATGGGGTGCAAACAGGGGGAAAAACATAGTTAAAGGCAGGTAGGTATGTGCAGGACGGGTGTAGGAAAGAACCATAGCTATCCATTTCTTGAACAGCAACAACTGTGCACTTTCACAAATATTTTTGCTGAATTTGGACTGTCACCTCCAGATAGGGGTGACAACAACATAAGTGTGCTGTCAGGTCAATTGGACCAAATTGTGTGTGTGCAGTGGACATGTGCAAAATGGAGAGCTATGTATGGGATGATATTTTTTGTGGGACAGGTGCCCATTTTTTTTTAAGATGAGATTGGAATGTTGAGGAAGAGTCATAGGTATGTGTTGGGTAGGTAAGTTGAGAAGGTGAGGAAGCTTTAGCAGACACACAAGACACACAAGACAGCAGACAAGGTTGGTGTGTGACACAAGAGGGGGGTGAACACCTTGGATGAGGAGGGTGTTGTGGAATTGCAGGCCCATGAGCATCCATATGGTAGCAGTTCATCTCAAGTCCTCACCCATGGGGCTGTCATCACTGCATCTACATTGCCCGTGTGGTGGCACTTATGGAGGCTGGTGTTCTGGGTGAGGCTGCCCCACCAGGATGAACAGCATGCTCTCCATTCTGTGCAGGTATGCACCAACAGTTCAGTCCAGCACCCTAAGCACCATACCTGGCAGTTCTTGATGGATGACAAAGTCATCCCTCCACCTCCGCTCCCAGAGGGGGCCTAGCCCCAGCCTGTGGGGCTGAACTACCCAATGGTACAGACAGTGTAGGGGCAGCAGAGGGGGCACTACCAGGCTGCGGCCCAGATGTGCTGGGTCCCAATGCTACAGCTCGGGGAACCAAGGTAGGTGGACCATCTGGAACCGGCCTACCTTGTCACACTGCAGTAAATGAAATATAAACATAAGGTAAGTTAAGTAATAATCAAACATGTTAGTATTAACATAATAATCAAAATACATATTAAGGTATATTATATGGAACACAACCATAAATAACATAAAGAAAGGTATGTTAACAGCAAACCAGTGTGAAATAATACATAAGACCAACATAACAGTTAGTTAAAAATAATGTATTAATATTAAATCATAATAATAAAAAAGCATTAATAAATTAAAGAAGATAAGGGGTGGGGAGAGAGAAAGAAAAACATGCCATTAAGTTACTTCGCAGTTAATACTACTTCACAGACTACTGGTACATACATCTACAGGTGTGCAGTGTCAGTTATGAGTACAGTGACTACAATTCTTGTATAGATGATGTTGCACGTACATACCTCTCAGACTGTTAGCATGGGACAGTATGGGTCAAGCACTAAAAAATGCAGGTATACAACTACAGGGAACTGTTTTACATTGTGTGCTTATAAATTACTACCAAGGTGTTCTTTAAAGAAAATTGTCAATAAATTGAATTCCAAGTAATGTCTTTTATCTGCTAATCAAGGGCCAGACATATGGGGCACTAGTCATTACATTCTGAAAAAGCATGACAGTTGAAAGGAATGTTCATGTACACTGGTCATGTGTGAGCTGGCTGCCATGGGATTAGAACACACAAGCAGTGACTGCAGGAATTATGTGCTCTTTATTTCAGTATAATGAATCCTTTAAACAGAGGCACTTTTAAGATGTTTCTTGCAATATTTTGTGTGAAATCTTACACTTACAAACATGCATAGCTGTATGTGGTATCACATTGGAAACCAAATGCAGTGACCACATGAATAATGAGCACTTTAGTTGAATACAGTAGCTATCAAAGCACCATCTCCTTTTACACTCTAATGATTGATATCACATTAAATCTGCCAGTTACACACATGTATGGCTGTTAAAGTCATCTGTTGACCTATACCCTGTTCATTCGCTGCATGCTATCTACAGCATATATCAGGAAAATTATCAGAACTCAAACTTTAGCCTTAATGTGGATATTGCACTACATTTCTGTCTGACATTTGTTGGTGCACTACTTATTAATTAGTATGTAACAGTTGACTGGTAACTGAATGGAACACACATGCAGTGAATACTGGAATAATGACAACTTATTTGACAGATTAGTTATCAAAGTACAATCCTGTTGTAAATGCTGTTGATAAAATGCTCCTATTAATTTAGCATTTAGACAAATGATTGGCAGTGCAGGACTGCAGTAACCTTACCCATATACCATGCTCATTGCCTGGGTGGAATACACAGCAGTCTTTCAGACAACATGAGCAGAAAAGAGGCCAGGATCTTACTCTGTGTAATGAACTACATTTGTTTCAGACAGCTTCTGATGCAGTCTTTTGTTGCTGTACAGTTAACAGTTGACTGGTGTCAGATTAGAGCACACATGCAGGGAATACATGAATAGTGAACACTTTTTATTTGAAAACATCACATAAGAAAGGATCATCACTCTTTATAATTTATTGATTATTATTACTGCATGTCTGGTAAGTAGACCACAGATAGCTGTATTAGACATCTACTAAATAACCCGTATACCCTGTTCATTTATTGAGTGCAATCTACAGCATTTTCTAGACAATGGACAGACCAGAACAGTGACTCTTAATATTGGTAGACACCAACATTAACTGATGTTTGGCAGCTATACTGCAGAGTACTGTATATTTACCTTATGTAACTTGCTTTAGCATTACAGTTAGGCAGTGACACATTACTAAACATGTCACATGTCCTAGGTATGTCATACCTGACTGTTAAGACTGCAAACTCTGTGACTACTTTATTATAAGATTACGTTATGCATTAAGTTATTACTTTGAAGTTTCCCTACTTACCACACTCTCACCTCATCCTGTCTAGGCACCCTGCATGCTATTGCACATAGCAAGCTCTCTCTTCTGCAGCTGTTGAAAGAGAAACAATCCATTATGCATGCCAGTTTGGCAGAGAGTGAGCTTGTACATTTCAAAAGTACTGCATAACATACTTACATGTTTGTGGGGTCTGCCCAGACCAAGCTTCTTGGACCCAGGTGTCCAAAGTTCCCCCTCTTCTTTCACTTCAGGTCATCATAGTGGTGAGGATGCTGCTCACCAGTGCAAGGGATACCAGTAGCACTGGTAAGGTCCCCAGCCAAATGATCCCAGGCCTCAGACCTACATTCTGAGCCATGGTAATCACCCTGCAGCACGTTCATAGTTTTAGACTAGGAGTCCAACAAACACTCTGGACTCCTGCACACCCCACCTCTGGACCCGAAAGCTCACTCTCTCACCAAAACCACCAGCCCTATCAACAGCCAAGTGAGAACTCCAATGAATGGTGTGAAATTCCCACCTACTGGCCTTTATATTGGATGCATTCCTGCCCTTGCATGTCATACTGCAACTTTCAAAAAAGCCATACATCGCTTAGCATCATGCAAACTTGTACAAACTTATAAGCAAGGCTGAACAAGTGCAAACAGGGTAGACTGTGACCATGTTTAAGGAGGGCTTAGCACCATGCAGCTTTGTTAAATATAATTTTTTTTTTATTTTCAATTACAGAGATTTTTCAGTCAGTTGATGCATTCTCAAAACAATAAATGTAAGGCATATGAGTAATCAGGACTTGAACCCAAGACCTACTACACTATACCTCACCACTCAACCTGTCTAGACACTTAGATAGTGCAGGGAAGCAATATATCTTCACTTATACTACTATGATACCTGTTAGAGGTGTGCAGTGAAGCTGTGCAGGGTTGCATGTTGTTAAGCACCACAGAACTGCAACTATTAAATACTTCCAGTTTCTATTTTTAGATGTATAGCAGATATCAGGTGCATATGTATAAGTGCAGCTTGGCATTGTTAAGCAGTGCACCACTCCACACAAACAGGGAGGAAACAAAAAAGCAAACAAAAGAAAAAAACAAAACAAAAACAAAAACAAAGTGATTCAATTGATTACATCTGGTTTCAATTTTAAAATATATACCAAATGTCAGGTATATATGTATAAGCAAAGCTCAGCATCATTAAGCACCATGCTGCACCATGTAAATGTACATAGATTATAAAAAAAAATTGCTGTCCTGTACTTACCACCTGTCCAGACTGTTTTCTGGACAGGCAACAAGTACAGGACAGCCTCTACACTGCGACTTGCATGGATTCAATATCCAAGTACCTCTGATCTCCCTTGGCAGCGTGCCTTAATTAATATGTATGGTGCACTGCCAGAGAGGAACTGTGGCTGTGCACACAGATAAAGTCCATGTAGGCTCTATACAGAGCTTACGTGGATTTTATTGAATCCTGTGGGTAGAGAATAATTGATTCATGCAGTGCTGTCTGTGGGCTATGTTGTGTAATACATGGTCTGATGTCACTGCTCATCTGACATTTTATTTCATCTTTAAATATATTACTTTTTTATTTCATAACAGTTAAGCATATTATTGTTTGTACAATTCGTGCCTGAGTGCTCACTGACTTCTGTTCAGCGATGTTGTAAAGCATCATATAAGTAATAATCACATTCAACTGTTTTGCAAAATAACTTCTTTAGAAGAGGTGTATATAAGTATGCATGTAATACCTTTATTTGTTATAATTAGAAAAAACAGTTGTTTCAATGTTTGATTTCTTTAAGCATTGCATTTGAATGAAAATGTATAATTTTTTTCATATTTTCAGTTTATTATCAAAGTATGTTGTTTGCTGAGGTACTGCGCATCAAATTATTTGTAGTTTGTTATACACAGTAATTTGTGACTGCATAGACAAAAATAACATCATTTGTGTGGTCAGAGTGAAGTAGCAGCAGTACTTGTTTAAATGGCAGGATATTCATTTAAGTTGTCTCATTACTGTGTTTCCATAAAAAGTGGTGTACTAATACTTTTCAGATGTATGCAACATTGGAATGTTAATGCATAAAGCTCTGGTGTTAATGGCTGCAATATCATGTTAAGTCATACGGATTTATTTCCACAGTTCTCTGAGGTTATCTGCAGCATTTGTACAAAGATTTGTGCATACAGTTGTAAAGTGCCCAACCCCCCCCCCCAATATTTTGGGAAGGGGCAGGATATGTTTTTCCCTTTTACTTAAACCATTCAACAATCTTTATGCAGATTAAATTTTAAGTAACAGAACTGTGAAAGTTCATTCACAGTAGTTCATGGGTTCATGGATGTATACCAGTCTAACGACCACTGGGGCCCTTATAAGCCTAGTAGTGCAACCCAAATGTCACTCACAAATTTAATTTATATAGGGGGTAATTTACTGACTGCCTGTGCCCATCAGAGACATAAGAGCCAGACCAGGGGTGAATTTCTGATTACCTATCCATTGGTCCATGCTCAGCCTAAATAGGGATAAGGAAGATCTCTGCTTAAAATGGATGGGCAGCATGTTCCAGAAAATGGGAATTCTCTGAGAAACATATTTGTCTCTCCAAAATAAAGTAATTATGTTGCAAGCAACATGTAGGTATTTTAGTCTAGCAGTTACGATGCTAATTGTTTTGTGGATGCGCAAAATGTTCATCAAAATAGGGTCCAGGTCCTTGTATGCCAGACAAAGATCACATCTCAAAAGTCTGTATGATTCCAAGTAAAGGAAGAGAACTTTGAGGTGATCACTGTAGGACATTGTGTTCACTCCCTGTATTGTTTTTGTAAATTCATGTTGACTAATGTAATCAAATAAGCAGGGGTATTTGTTGGTGATAGGTGGGATGAGGATCTGGCCTAATCCAACCTATGCCAGGGAGCCAAGCTAACAGTGGTTAGGGTATATATGCCACTATTAGCAAGTGTATGCCCACCATAAAGCTCAGTAGCTCGGGGTCAATATGCTACTGGCCAACCAGTCTCCAGTTGCACTGTTTGGGTTACCTAGGATACCTCTGTTGAGTGAAAGCCAGACATCAACACAATCAAAATGCCAAACATGAACTAATAGTTGCTACACTCAGTGTAGGTTCACTGACAGGATGGTGCATGAAAGTGAATGACATGATGGTAAGGAGGAAGCTGGATATCATATGTATCCAAGAGACAAGATGAAAAGGCAGTGCAACAAAGCCGCTTTGGTTGGGATCCACAGGTTGCTCTTTGGAAGGAGAACAGGCTAGAAATGGTGTGGAAATAGTTGTGAAGGAGAGGCTGCAAACAGCGTTGAGGGAGTTAATCAGAATTAGTGGCAGATTCATACCAGGCTCCACCCTAATGATATGGCAGTAGTCATAGTCTCAGCCTATGGCCCATATCAGGGCTGTTAATGATATGGCAGTAGTCATAGTCTCAGCGTATGGCCCATATCAGGGCTGTTAATGATATGGCAGTAGTCATAGTCTTGGTGTATGGCCCATATCAGGGCTGTTAATGATATGGCAGTAGTCATAGTCTCAGCCTATGGCCCATATCAGGGCTGTTATTGATGTGGCAGTAGTCATAGTCTCGGCGTATGGCCCATATCAGGGCTGTTAATGATATGGCAGTAGTCATAGTCTCAGCCTATGGCCCATATCAGGGTTGTAATAGTGAGGAAAGGAGTGCATTCAGACAGCAGGTGTTAGACCTACTAGATAAAGTAGGACACCATGAGCTGGTGCTGACAACTGGTGACATGACTGCAAATATTGGGACACACAGAACCAGATATGAAGACTGCTTGGGTCCACGTAGGTGGGGCAGCAGGAGTAAAGAAGACAAGGCCATTCTACACTTCTGGCATGGCTTTATAGTAGTGAACACATGGTTCAGCAAGAGAGACAGTCACGAGATTAAATACAAGGGTGGCCAACATGCAACTCAAGTAGATCTTCTCCTAGTAAGGAAAGGGCACTGACATAGAATCAATGATTGAAACGTCTTCCACATTGAAAGAGTCAGCCCACAGCATAAACCAGTGATTGCCACAATCAGCAGCAAGCTGTGGTCAGAGGAGGCTCAAAGGTCAGCAGAGACCAGGGTGAAGACCTGGAAGTTAACTGGAGAGAAATCTTAGCAGTTCAAGGAATTACTGATGTCTGTAGCACCTCAAGAAGAGTTGGATTTGAAGAAGAATGTCAGTTTCTCAAAACAGCATGTGTGCGGACTACAGAATAGATATGCATCTGAACCAGGTATGAAAATGCAGTACATAAGGAAAGCTGGTGGTGGAAAGCAGAAGTCCAGGAAGTCATCAAAGAAAGAAGGAGTGCAGGAAAAAGTGGGAGATGAACCAGGCTAAGGAGGAATACTGGCTGGCTAACAAATAGGATAAGAAAGGAGTTGCAATAGCAAAGGATAAGGCTTCAGAGACTCTCAACTGGCTTCTGGAATGTGACTTAGTATATGGAACTAAGAAATTATATCATGTTGCAAGGCAAAGACAGAAAGATAAAGAAGATAGTCAGACCCCCTTCATAAGAGATGCAAGCAACAACCTGCTCACCAGTCCACAGGACATTGAAGGCAGATGGAAGGAGTACTTCCAGCAGCTTCTGGATGAAGAAAACTTCACAGAAGTTGTACTGCACCATACACAGCCTACAATGAGAGAAGAGGAGGAGCCCACCATAGAAGAAGTAAGAACAGCACTAAAGAAAATGAAGTTAGGGAACGCAGCAGGGTAAGGTGAGGTCAACACAGATATGATAACGATGTTGGGTGAGATATGGAGGAAATGGTTCCTGAGGTTACTCATATCAGAGTGGACAGAAAAGTATATCCCAGACATCTGGAGAATAAGCATACTTATGCCAGTGTTTAAGAACAAGGGGGACATTCACAACTGTAGACAGTACAGAGGTATCAAACTACTGTCACATTCCATGAAAGTTCTGGAGAGGGTGATTGATAAATGAATAAGAAGAGTAGTTAAAGGTAAGATGGGACATGAGCAATTCAGATTCAAGTCAGGATGCAGCACAACTGACCCAATGTATGCAGTAAGACAGATAGTTGTGAAGACACTACAGATGAGGAACGAGACCAACTAGATATTCCTAGACTTTGAGAAACCATATGGAAAGGCCCCAAGAAAGCTGATTTGGGCAGTCCTGCAGTGGTTCAATCTTCAAGAAACATTGCTAGAATTAGTGAAAGCCATGTACAAGGACCCAATCACTCAAGTATGAACAGTGTTAGGTCTCACAGAGGGGATCCCAGTAGAAGGGCATGCGCATCACGGTCCAGTTCTGAGCTCAATGCTGCTCATACTGGTGATGGACTACATTAGCCAGATCAATAATCCAATGAAAAACAGAAGTGGCTGAAAAACGGTTTTACTTCAGTTCAAACGATAACACAAATGAATTTCACATAGAAATGTTACTACAATCCGTAAGCGCTTTTGTTTAGCTTGTGCTAAACTTTTTCAAACAAGTTACACATCACTTCCTGTTAGTTAAATACTAACTGAATTAAATCAATTAAATCAAAAAAGACGAACAACTGTGATCAAAGAGACAGCAACAGTATGTCAACCATATGTATATATTGTACTATGTATTTTTAAATAACGTGTAAATTTATATTCAATAAAATTCTTACAAAGTGTATATGTTCATATATTAAAAATTAAAAATATTAAAAATATTGTGTTTAAATCTCTCAACAAATTAAGTCTGAACATATCAACTTTCTGGAGTGCAACATCCAGAGCCAAAGGTACTAAAATACTAGAAATAATAAAGAAGAACATAAAAACACCAAACTCTTTCCTTACGAACTAACACTATGTAGCCTAAAACAGCTTTTCATACCTCAGGTTTAAAATTCCTATATTGTTTAAGTACATCTACCAAACTACAGCTATGAATATATTTATAAATAAATAAATGTATGTATCGTATAATCTACTTTGTGACATTAAATGTGTCTATATAAATATGTAAATAATATATTAAATATAAATTCAAAAAGTTCAAAAAATACCTCTAATTATTTATTTTATGTCTATCTTTCTAATGATTTTAATTTTAAAATACTTGCTATTGAAATACCTCAGGTTTAAAATTCCTATATTGTTTAAGTACATCTACCAAACTACAGCTATGAATATATTTATAAATAAATAAATGTATGTATCATATAATCTACTTTGTGACATTAAATGTGTCTATATAAATATGTAAATAATATATTAAATATAAATTCAAAAAGTTCAAAAAATACCTCTAATTATATATTTTATGTCTATCTTTCTAATGATTTTAATTTTAAAATACTTGCTATTGAAATGGCACTGTTCATACCTGGCCAGTTCTGAGCATTTAATCTTATTTGCCATTCCAATTCCATTTTCTCCAATAATGGTTGCCAGTCCTCCCCTGGCGTTCAATTTTAAAACATCTAAAACTATGAATTTAAATGAATGTGTTGGGTATGAGCAAATATGTTTTGCCAAGGCATTTAATTCATTTTTGTCATGAATTGCTCTTATGTGTTCACCTATTCTTTCTTTAAGTTTTCTTTCTGTCTTGCCTACGTAAAACATTGTACAATTAAAACAAATGGCACAATAAACTACTTTTTCACTGATATAACTAGCCTTATTTTTTAATTCTATATGTACACCATTGATTCTTAGTTCATTTGTTTCAAACACATATGAACAATATTTACATCTACCGCATTTAATTGTTTTATCTAGTGTGTTGTTGCGGTTGTTTTCCAATCTTTGTTTTAAATTCATACCTCTTTTAAATACAAACGTAGGACTGTTATCAAAATAATCATGCAGTGACAGGTCAGATGTTACCAATTGCCAATTTTTCTTTATAATGTTACTTATGGCTACGCTATCTGAATTATACGTAGTAATAAAACTTATATTAAAATTCTTTGATCTTGTTGATGTGATGTCATCTTTTGTACTGATGTTCATTGAGTGCAGCAAGGACTCTGTTTCACTTGGCATTATTTCACATCTCGTTAAATTACAATCTGTTCCAAAAATTAATAATGGTTTGAAATGTAAATTGTCTCTTTTTTCTATAATTTCATACATTATTTCATTAATTAACCTCTTTGGATAGCCTCTACTTGTAAACATTTCGGACAGGTTCAAACATTCGCTGATAAAGTCGTTCCTACAACTCACCATTCTTGCTGCCCTTATAAACTGCCCCTTTAGTACTGATCTTTTTTGACTGTAAGGGTGGCAGCTTTCATAGTGGAGGAAACTGTTACAGTAAGTTTTCTTCCGAAATATTTTAGATTTTAATTTTTTCTTGTTACTGTCCTTTTCTAATAATACATCTAAAAATGCAATAGAAGCCATATCCTTTGTAGCTGTAAATTTCAAAAATGAGATTGTTGTATTTATGTGAGATAAAAAGTCATTAATTTGTTCTTCTTTGTTTCCTCTCCATAAAAGAAATATGTTGTCTAAAAACGTAAATATACCTTACAATTCTCAAAGAATGAGGAACTAAAGACAAATTCTTTTTCCCAAATAAACATCACTATGTTTGCATAGAGGCCCCCGCATGGGGACCCCATAGTCACACCTTAATTTTGTACGTAAATCTTGTTATTAAACCATATAAAATTGTTTTTTAAAACTATATCCAATAATTGGTCAAATAAATTGATTTTATCCTGTGTCAAACCTTTTTCCATTAAGAATTGGTTAAACCATCTCATACCGATATCATGTGGGATTACAGAATATAAGTCTCTCACGTCTATGGTGATAAAGACATCATTTTCATTATAAACTGTTGTTCCCTTAATTGATAAAAAATCCCACGAATCTTTCAATAAATGACTTTCTGAATATATATATGATTTTAGACTTGTATCAATGAATTTGGCTATTGGATATGCTACTGAACCTTGTGCATCTACGATTGGTCTAAAAGGGGGTTTATTCAAATATTTATGAATTTTCGGGACTCCACACATAGTTGGAGTCCTAGGATGGTTGACAATCATATTGTTGAATTCATCTATATTGATGTCTCCATCGATAAATAAATCATAAAGAATCCCCCTTATTCATCTATATGCTCCGTGTAATTCATTGGTAGAACTCAATCTATATGTTTTACTACTCAAAATATGTTCCAATTCAAGGTTGTAATCACTGATGTTAAATATAGTCATTCCCCCTCCTTTGTCCGGTTTTATAAACCTGACATCTTTACATTCATTTAAAGTGTTTAGTTTAAAAAAATAATTTTTTGTCAAATTTTGTCTGTTGTTTTTTGTGCCTGAATGTTCTAAGGCACGAAAATCAAGTTCACATAACTTTTCAAAATTCTCTAGCGTTTGGTGTTGTGGTGGATTATACGAGCTGGAAACATAGAAAGGTTTCATTATTCTTTCAGTGTTATGACATAAGTAGTTTAAATTCAATTTTCTCACAAATAATTTTAAATCAATAATACATTTAACAAAATTAATTTTTCTTTCAGGAATAAATGTTTGTCCACGTGCCATTAAATCGCAAATTTCATTGTCAAATGTGTAACTAGAATAGTTATATATGGTGAAGTCATTAGAATGATTTGCGTAAATTACTGGACCTTGATTTTCATCATTGTTATCATCTAATAACCTCGCCATTTTCCCCTGTTAAAGTTGTTTCTCCCCTTTGTGGAAGATCCTCGTCCCCAGTTTTGGTTTTGAGGTTGCCAGTTTGTTCTTGTTTGGGGATGAGATTGTTGGCGTTCCTTTAACCTTTCGGACCTTCTTAGGGGCGGAAAGGTTTCTGCTCCTAAAAAATCTGTACTTTCTTCAATGTCGAGTTCATCACCACTTATATCTAGGTCAGTACTTTTCCTTTCATCCTGAACCATTAATTTTTGACCCCACTCTTGAGATATAGGTGGTGGGGGGTATGCTGTACACTGCTCGTAAGCCAGTGTGTCTCGATCTAGTTTTTTAGACTTTCTTTCTTTTATGACTTTCATTTTCTCGTCAATAGATTTAAATACACGTGTGTAATCATAATCATTTGTAGAAAATGCTAAATCCTTTTTCACTAATGTATCTAGTTCACTAGCTCATTTTGTTAAATTTTCAGTTAATCTTTTATTATCACTGACCACCAGTTTCATATAGTCCAAGCCAAACTTGTCAAGCAATTTAATCAATTCAATGTGTAGTGGAGAATTTTTTACTAACCCTGACGGGAACCTCCATACACGAAGCCCTTTCAGGACAATGTTTTTCTTAATGCACTCCTGAAAGTAACTGTTGTCCATCTGTAACTTTTTAATCTTTAACAGTACATAGCCCAAATCAGCCAATTTATCATTAAAAGTCTTACTCGTACCTGCATTACTACTTGTTATACCTCCGAACCAATTAGTGCTGTTAATCCAGTTGGAAAGTTCGTCGCCGCTTGTTTTAAATGCGTTTGTTACTGCAGGTGTAGAAGGTGGTTCAAGTGAATTTACATCATCACTGTTTAAAGAAATGGAAAGCCTGTTGATAGAGTCACACATTCTGCTCCCGTTAATGTCCACTACCGGATTTGGATGAAGTGAGAGATTTGAACACTGCAAAAGACTCTGATTCTCAAATCTGTCCATTCTGTATGATAACTTTTGAATTAATAGAGTCAGGTTTCCAAAAGTGTATTCCGTTGCTGCCTCGATTTCCATCTCAGCCATTTCCAAAGAATAAAACTAAGACTATAAGAGCCACACCAACAAATAATCCAACGAAAAACAGAAGTGGCTGAAAAACGGTTTTACTTCAGTTCAAAACGATAACACAAATGAATTTCACATAGAAACGTTACTACAATCTGTAAGCGCTTTCGTTTAGCATGTGCTAAACTTTTTCAAACAAGTTACACATCACTTCCTGTTAGTTAAATACTAACTGAATTAAATCAATTAAATCAAAAAGGACGAACAAACTGTGATCAGTTAAAGAGACAGCAACAGTATGTCAACCATATGTATATATTGTACTATGTATTTTTAAATAACGTGTAAATTTATATTCAATAAAATTCTTACAAAGTGTATATGTTGATATATTAAAAATTAAAAATATTAAAAATATTGTGTTGAAATCTCTCAACAAATTAAGTCTGAACATATCAACTTTCTGGTGTGGAACATCTGGAGCCGAAGGTACTAAAATACTAGAAATAATAAAGAAGAACATAAAAACACCAAACTCTTTCCTTACGAACTAACACTATGTAGCCTAAAACGGCTTTTCATACCTCTGGTTTAAAATTCTTATATTGTTTAAGTACATCTACCAAACTACAGCTATGAATATATTTATAAATAAATAAATGTATGTATCGTATGTTGGGTGAGATATGGAGGAAATGGTTCCTGAGGCTACACATATCAGACTGGACAGAAAAGTATATCCCAGACAACTGGAGAATAAGCATACTTATGTCAGTGTTTAAGAACAAGGGGAACATTCACAACTGTAGACAGTACAGAGGTATCAAACTACTGTCACATTCCATGAATGTTCTAGAGAGGGTGATTGATAAATGAATAAGAAGAGTAGTTAAAGGTAAGATGGGACATGAGCAATTCAGATACAAATCAGGATGTAGCACAACTGACCTAATGTATGCAGTAAGACAGATAGTTGTGAAGACACTACAGATGAGGAACGAGACCAACTAGATATTCCTAGACTTTGAGAAACCATATGGAAAGGCCCCAAGAAAGCTGATTTGGGCAGTCCTGCAGTGGTTCAATCTTCAAGAAACATTGCTAGAATTAGTGAAAGCCATGTACAAGAACCCAATCACTCAAGTATGAACAGTGTTAGGTCTCACAGAGGGGATCCCAGTAGAAGGGCATGCGCATCACGGTCCAGTTCTGAGCTCAATGCTGCTCATACTGGTGATGGACTACATTAGCCAGATCAACAAATCTGCTGTATGCAGATGATGTGGCATTACAGGCAGACTCCGAGCAAGAACTTCAGCAAAAGATAGGAGAATGGAATGCAAAATTAAAGCCTCACAGTGAAACAGACAAAGAAATGACAACGTAAGAGCAGAAGCCAAAATAGCTCCAAATGAAGAATAGATCAAAGAGAACAGATTATGATGCTTTGGGCACGTGCAGAAAAATAGAAAACAATCTGGTGAAGATGGTATGGGACATACAGGAAGAAAGCAAGAGGAAATGAGGGCTTCCAGCAAAGAGATGGATGGACTGCATAAGAGAACGCCTGCAACATTCAGGCATTAGCTTGAAAGAGGAGAGGAGTGTGGCACTGAATAGAGGAAGATGGCAACAGTTGATATGACACCCTAACCCCCATGTAAAAAGAATGTAAAAAAGGGCTGATGATGATGATTCTTTTTGGAAGGAACCATTGTGGATGTTCCAGTTGCTGCATGAGTGTGGTCAGATATATAGCAAAGGGGTTATTATACTCTTTGATGGGCCTGATGAGATCTGAGTACAGTGGTATGATCACCTCTCAGGACCTAGATGCCATGCCACTGCTTATAAGTTCAGCAAAATAAAAAGCTTTTCTTGGACATATGTTAGTTGAAGGCTAGGTTACTATCTATATGAGTTTTCATATCCCTGACTTGTGAATCAACTTTTAGGGGGTTTTATTGATCGTGTAGTTACCCAGGGTGGCCAGCTTCCCAAAAGGTACTCTAATGCATTTCTTGGTATTGAGCTTTAAGCCACAGTTATGACACCATGCGTTTGTCTTTAGGCCTTCCAGAAGGATGTTCTTATCTTGGAAGATTCAATGACTTGTGCCCAGTTTGCAATCATCTGCAAACTTATTTGGCCAGAAGCTTGGCTTTGGCATCTGAGAATTATATGCCAAAGAGGAGTGAGGCTAACAGAGAGCCCTTGGGGTATTCCACTGGTGACCAGCCTCTTTGTGGAGATGGCCTCACTGATTCTAACCTCCTGAGTCCTATCAGTGAGCCAGCTAGTTATCCCGCATTTTATAAAGGAGTTTATACCTAGTTCATAAGGTTGTTGACAATGCCCACATGGATATTGTATCAAATGCTTTAGCCAGATCTAGCTAGACAGTATGCAGAGTTTTCCTCTCATCCTTTGCCTTATTGACCTCTTAAAAGAAATCCACCAACCAGATTCAGTAAGCATAACTTTCCTTTTGACAAAATCAAATTAGGATGGAACCAGTGTCTGGTGGTCTTCTATGTCCTTGTTCATAATTTCTATGACTTTGCAAATAAGACTAGTCAGACTAATGGGTTTGTACTTTGCATGATCTGATGAAGGTCCTCCCTTATTAAGGGGATGACCATCTCAGACCTCCATTCAACTGGCAAAAAGGCTGTTTTAAGACTATAATTAAATATTAACTCCAAGGATCTTGATAAGTCACATTTTAGACTATTCACAAGGCATCCCAGGATGTTATTGGGGCCCATTGTGGCCATGTTCTTGGCTTTAGTGAGCGCAGCCAGTGCATGCTCCCAAGTTATAGTTGGAGGAGTTATGTTTGAAGGTGTTTTTGGGGAATGGTTTGGGGAAAGAGGTGTAAAGTTGGACCTGAATTTGTCCACTAACAGGCTCGCTGTATCACCTGGTTCAGTTAATGTGGCATCATTAACTACCAGTTCAGTACATTGCTGTATGCTGACCTTGAGGTTTCTGACATATGTGAAGAAGGCCTTATGGTTATCTTTCACCCTGGAGGCTATCTTTCCCTCAAAATTGGATTTGCTTGACCTAATTAACTCTCTTACCTGCCTATTTATTTTGATGAGACAATCTTTGTCTTTATGGGAATTACCCTTCCTTATTTTTGCCATATTGTTTTCCTTTTGTTGTATATCCTGTTTAGTATGGGATGCCATCAAGCACTTTTTTCTGTGACTAGTCCTGGGCTTCCTTCTGGTAGGTACAAGAGCCTCTATGCAGCCATTGACATGGCTGTACAGGGTTTCTGATGGCAGTTCAGCAAAGGCTACTATGTGCACAGGGCTTGTGGGGGGGGGCTTTGCATTTTGACAAACTATCACATATTAAAAGGTAATTTGCCTTGGAATAGTTCACAACTGTTACTGGTTTTAATGGGATTACAGGGTTGATTTTGATTAAAAAAAGAGACAGCTTTATGGTCAGACCTTACCATGGAGGATGTGACATTGGGAAGTGCAGCATTCTCCTGGATCTGTGAGCACTAGGTCCAGTATTTTAGAGTCTCTAGTGGGTGAATTCACTGTTTGGTCAAAGATGTTTCTGTTTATGAAGCCAGGAATCTCTGTGCCTGTAGATTTGAGACCATGCAGTATTCCCAATCTGTGGAGAGGAAATTAAAGTTTTCCATGAGTTGTGTTTAGGTTGGATGGTAAATGTCTCTAGTAGGTCCATGCATGCATTGTGAGCTTCAAGGGACATGGAAGGTGACCTATCACTGGCTAGGATATGGTACAGGATTTTGTTTATGGTTACCTGCACATGGAGGAACTCCAGCATATCATCCTTTTTTGCCCCCCTAGAGGTATACTTGTTATTGATATATATTTAGACACTACCACCTTTAGCCCTTGTCTGTACAGCTACTGGTCTAAAAGTGGAATGCACTAAATATTTGTACTGCTGGGATACTATATGCAGCTTTACACCATGTCTCAGTAACTGCACAGATGTGTACATTTTTGAGTGTGAGGAGTGCTTGGAGGGAGTGATTTTTAATTAGGCTCCTGGCATTGAGCAGGAACACCCTGAGGTTCATTTGAGTTGATTTTGCTATGTTGGTAGCTTTGTCAGTTTGGCATTGCCTAAAAAAGGCACTACAGGGGTGGGTAAAATTTTAACCAGTATTCAAAAGTGTAGAAGGGAAAGCCATCCTTGACAAAGCAACATGGCCTGTTAATCATGTCCTCCCAAGCTAACAAATATTGGATCCCTTTAGAATGACAGCAGAAAGACAGCTCATTGTTGAAATCAATCATGTTTTTTCTCATACCGTTGCATCATCCTTGGTGATTGCAATATGCTGCTCAGTGCTAGGCTCATACCAGCCTGAGGCTCATAGTCTGAAAGCTCCATGTCTCTCTTCATATAGTCCAGGGAATTTTAGATCAAATGAGTCAGTTATATATATCTCCTAGGGATAGGCTAATTAACAGTAGAAGTAATTTTGATGAGGGGCTGTCATGACAGCTGTATGGGAGTTGGTTCAAGGTAGAGACCTAATTGATGCAGGTGACCCTGCAGACACTGATCATTCAGTGTTTTGTAAACATGATCAAGACCTCAAATTAGAGGTTCTGGTAGGTGTAGATAAATGCTAACATGGCCTGCATGAAATCTTTTGTGATTGTCCTTCCTGAGTAGTTTCATTACTTTGCTGATTAGCACACAGAGTGTCAGGTGATCTGCCCCATAGATCTGAACAACACCCCATCTTCTTCACTATCCACCAACAGTGACTCCTTCTCATAAATGATGAGTCCTAACTAGTGTATGAATACAGGTGTCCACAGATGCTTGATGTGCCATCATACTATGCATTAGTGTGATACTAGTGTATAAATACAGGTGTCCACAGATGCTTGATGTGCCACCAAACTGTGCATTAGTATGATAATAGTGTATGGATACAGGTGTCCACAGATGCGCCACCATACTGTGCATTAGTGTGATACTAGTGTATGAATACAGGTGTTCATGGATGCCTGATGTGCCACCATATTATGCATTAGTGTGATACTAATGTACGAATACAGGTGGACACAGATGCTTGATGGGCCACCATACTATGCATTAGTGTGATACTAGTGTATGAATACAGGTGGCCACAGATGCTTGATGTGCCACCATACTATGCATTAGTGTGATATTAGTGTATTGAATACAGGCGGCCACAAATGCTTGATGTGCCACCATACTATGAATTAGTGTGATACTAGCGTATGAATACAGGTGGTCACAGATGCTTGATATGCCACCATACTATGCATTAGTGTGATACTAGTGTATGAATACAGGTGGCCACAGATGCTTGATGTGCCACCATACTATGCATTAGTGTGATACTAGTGTATGAACAGATGTGGCCACAGATGCTTGATGTGCCACCATACTATGCATTAGTGTGATACTAGTGTATGAATACAGGTGGCCACAGATGCTTGATGTGCCACCATACTATGCATTAGTGTGATACTAGTGTATGAATACAGGTGGCCACAGATGCTTGATGTGCCACCATACTATGCATTAGTGTGATACAGATGCTTGATATCCCACCATACTATGCATTAGTGTGATACTATTGTATGAATACAGGTGGCCACAGATGCTTGATGTGCCACCATACTATGCATTAATGTGTTACTAGTATATGAATACAAGTGGCCACAGATGCTTGATGTGCCATCATGCTATGCATTAGTGTGATCATGGCATTATCCCTACTCTCTGACATTTTGAGGTAGTGCTAAAATTCCTTATGCATACCCTGTAGGGCTCTGACCATTTCCAGCTGACAATCTGTGCCAGTGATCAAGAACTAACTATGTCATGGCATGTTTACTGTTGAGCAATCAATGCCTTTCAGGTTTTCTGGGGTAGCTGTATCAAATGTCTGTGCTGCCACCCCTTTGCAAAGGTGTCACTGTAGACAATATTACCTCTGCATGCCTGCCATCATCAGCAAAGTGTTCAATTGGGTTTGGAAATAGTGGCTTAGAGGTGCATGGTTGTCCCTCTTGTACAAGCCTTAGTGGAATGTCAGAGTTTGCTTGACTTTGTGATGGTCTGTCATTTCCTTCAGAGTAATTAACATATTATGGAGTTTGAGATCCTGCCATTAAACCTGGGAACTGGGTGACACTTTCCTCAGGCTGCCTCATAAATATAACTTTGTTTTCATCATCATTATCATTAACAGCCTTGTTGCTGTTGATATCCTCCAAATTCAGTGGGGTGGTAGCCATGTTTGCTTCTGATGCTAATCCTGAAAAGAATATTTGAAATCATTACTCATAATGAAATCACATGCACTAGTGTATGCCTATTAAGGGGGTGTGGGACAAACTTAACATGCACAATGCTATCAGTGCTATTCTGTGCTAAAGTAGGGGATTCACCTAGCAATAGTAATTATTTGTTTAATAGAATCATTTGCTTTCAGCATTGAGTTCTCTATATTAATATATGGTACTGTTTTTAAACCAACCTTCATGATCAGACAAATGCTGCTGCTGCTGCAGATGTTGGTAACAACCGGTGTTAAAACCACTTGTAATTATTTCAGTGCCATCATCTTCTGAGACATAGTCACCCCCCAGATAGGATATTCCTCATCTGCAGTTAACTAGGTAATTGTTGGAACCCCCCAATTAGTGGCACTAGCAACTGCGTTCTGCCTTACCTTGTTACTAGCATGTCTTAACATATAATTTGCCATCTTCTTACATTGTGATTGTTTGGTTTCTGCCACTCACTGCATTTTGGTTAAGGGAAATTCAATTTCAGGCTTTTATCTTCTCAGCTTGTTTTGGTCCCCCATTAACAGATGCATCCCATATATCCTAAGTACTCCCATGAGGATGTGATTTTCCTTATGGCTGAAGTTCTCCTTTCTCTGCCTTGATCCCTTGCTTTGCATTATTACTGTATATTACAGAATAGTCAAAAAGGGCCCAAAAGTTTGGATGTAATCATCATTCAAAATGAACAGCAATGTCCGTGTGTAACTGACATTGTCCAAGAAAAAAAAAAGTGATACAACCCCATAGTGAAATATATACTGCAAACTTCACCCTCTCCTACACATTTCCTGTATAGTCATGCATGTCATTCTCTTCCAGAATTAGGCACACACAAGTAGTGTATTACAGAAAATATCCAACATGCATTTTGGAGACAGGGCAGACTAAAAATGTGTGTGTGTGTGTGTGTGTGTGTGTGTGTGTGTGTGTGTGTGTGTGTGTGTGTGTGTGTGTGTGTGTGTGTGTGTGTGTGTGTGTGTGTGTGTGTGTGTGTGTGTGTGTATTTATATGTATATTCATGTATAGGTTTGCTATAGCTTTGGCAGTCAAAACAATGTTGAATCACTAAAATCATGCAACTAGAAGGTCACACTATGAGAATACGGATGCCCATTTGTTTGAACCCTGGATTTGCCTCTCCTTCTGGACCCATGTTAGCACTTGATCCTGTGTCATTACAGGTCAGGAGATCTGATGCTTGACTTTGTTTGAACAAGTGGGCAAATGTATTCACTTCTTGCAACTTTCTGCTTGTGTGATTTATTCAACATTATTATGATCACTAAAACTATAATAAACCTGTATATATATATATATATATATATATATATATATATATATATATATATATATATATATATATATGTGTGTGTGTGTGTGTGTGTGTGTGTGTGTGTGTGTGTGTAGCTATATATATATATATATATATATATATATATATATATATATATATATATATATATATATGGGTTTTCTTCTCTTCATCGAAAGTATACTACTTAGAAAAAGAGAAGTAGACCCACACGTACGCGAAAGTGCACTTCACTGAAAGAGCATTTTCACGAAGAATTGTTCAACAAACCGTTAAGGAACATAGGCGACAAAGCACTCTACAGTGGAGAAAGGGAATCTGTTTCCCCACTGTAGTGCGATCTCAGAGTTGGTATATTTAAATGGGGGAGTATGGGGGGTTTATGTTTTCCTGATCAGTTCATTGAACCGATCTTCACAAAAGTGCACTTTTGGTGAAGTGCACTTTCAGTTAAGTGTGGGTCTACTGTTATTTTTTGAAGAAGTGATTTTTCGATCAAGAACAGTAGACTCATATGTATATATCGATATATATATATATATATATATATATATATATATATATATATATATATATATATATATATTATATATATCTATATATATATATATATATATATATATATATATATATATATATATATATATATATATATATATATATATATATATATATATATATATATATATATATATATATATATATATATATATATATATATATATATATATATATATATATATATATATATATATATATGTATATATATATATATATATATATATATATATATATATATATTTATATATATATATATATGGATCTAGGACAGCTGATGGAAAGACCAACTGTCCGAATCCAACCCTACTGAAACTGCTTTCACCGAAAAAGCAGTTTCGGTAAATGGAAGGTAAAACACACACACACACATACACAAAAACAAAAAAAAAACACACGCACATCATGTTTACGCACCCCACACCGCCCTACTTTTATATACTCACTCCGAGATCGCACCACAGTAGGGAAAAGGGAATATTCCCTTATCCCCACTGTAGTCTGATCTCGCCCACTACCACTTCCCCCCGATTCCCCTGTACTTTTACGAAAGTTTCGTGAAAGCACTTTTTTTGTTAAAAAGTGCTTTCGTGAAACTCTGACAGCCCATTTCACTTTCGGTGAAACAGTCTTTTGGTAGACTGTCCTAGACCCATATATATATATATATATATATATATATATATATATATATATATATATATATATATAGATTTAGGACTCTCCATCGAACACACATTTCACCGAAATGTAAACCACTGAATACACTTTTGTGAAAGTGCATTTACTGAAAATGCACTTTCGCAAAAAAAAGAAATATTAAAAAATAATAGACTACTCACCCCCCCCAATTTAATATTCTCACTCCAAGATCGTACTACAGTGGGGAAAAGGGAATATTCCCTTATCCCCACTGTACCCTGATCTAGGCAACAGATTGTTTAGCTGTACAATCTACACCACATGTTGATGTACAACTAAACCTTCATGCAAACAACTGTTTGCTTACTTACCTTCAGGTGAAAGTGCTTTTTCGATAAAATGCACTTTCATGAATTTGAGCTCACCCATTTACGTTTCGGTGAAATGTATGCTCGATGGAAAGTCGTAAATCCATATATATATATATATATATATATATATATATATATATATATATATATATATATATATATATATATATAGATATATATATATATATATATATATATATATATATATATATATATATATATATATATATATATATATATATATATATATATATATATATATACACATATGGATTCTCTTTAAATCCTCAAATTACCATAATGTCAACTTGCATAACAGTGAGAAGACTTCAACGAAAATTTAAATGAATGAACTCCCGGAATGGAGCATTTTGCCTCCGGGAAACTACTCACTTGGCCACAAGGGCGGTTTACCCTTTGCTCCACTGAACTGCGATCTCAGAGTTGGAATATTTAGTTTGGGTAGTTTGGGGGGAGGGACATGGGGGGGTTGTCCCCACTTTGGTGGGTTTAACTTGCTTTGTTTTTTGTTTTAATTATTGGTGGCCAAGTGGTTTGCTACCTGGAGGCAAAATATGCCCTTTTGGGAGTTCGTTCATTTAAATTATCACTGAAGTCACCTCGCTGTTATGTGAGTCGACATTATGGTAATTTGGTGTTTTGGCATAGGTCCCCATATATAGAAAGAAAGAAGCAGCATTAACTCCCTACACTTACTTATCAGTTAGAGGAAATTTAAAAATTACAATAAAATTACTCATGGAAGTGTAAGATTCGTTTTTTTTAGAAAGTTTATATGGTTTTCATGTGTGGGAACATTTCATTGTATTAACTTCTCATTCCTTGAGTGCTGGTCAGTGGAAGTAATTTCAGTCAAACTAGTTTCAGTAACAGTGGAAATTACTTTTTTCGCCCCTGCTGTGTATATACAGCAGGGGAGGTAATGGGACATCCCCCTACAAGGGTCATGGGGCGCCCCTACAAAAAATACAAAATAATGCCTCTAAGGTTTTTTGACCATGTTTTTAATCAATCAGCTCTCAATGAAAGAGTTGTCAGTTCAAAAGCAAGTACCCTGCATCAATTGTACTCTTTGCATGTATGTGTGTGTGTGTGTGTGTGTGTGTGTGTGTGTGTGTGTGTGTGTGTGTGTGTGTGTGTGTGTGTGTGTGTGTGTGTGTGTGTGTGTGTGTGTGTGTGTGTCTGTGTGTGTGTTTGTGTGTTTAATAATAAAGGTAACACTAACCTGAGTATCATGGTAAATAACTGTGGACTAAACACTGCCTCTATGGTTGTGCAGCCATGAAATTTACACAAACCTACTGCATGGGGTCTGGTGCTACTAATGCCAGTGGGCCACCAACACTATCATCACTGGTGTAAGGACCAGTAGCAGGAGCTATACTGCCATCATGGCGGACTTCACCACTAGACCAGTGCATGATCATTTTGTGCAGAATGCAACATGCAGTAAACATTCTGCATGTAATAGCTACATCATACTGAAGGGCACTCATATTCATCTAGGAAGAAGAAATGGGCTTTCAACAGGCCAAATACTTAGTGACAGTCCATGTCTGGGATAGGGTGGTAGTATTCCTTTTATTGGCATCTTCTGTAGGATTACGAACAGGAATCATCAGCTGGGGTTCAAGTGGACAACCTTCATCACCTAGAAAAGACAATAAAAAAGGAGGGAGACACAAGAGAAGGGTGGTTCAGTACTAAACAATACATTTTCCAAGCTAATTATATAAATAATATTTGCTTATCAGCTAGTTGACCATCATACCATTCAGGAAGATGTGCTACCATGAGTTTGTGTGTGAGGTATGAGAATCATGGACACTGCCAGGATGCTGGACCAACATGCACCCCATGCATCACACACACTACCTGACAGCTGATGGAATGGCAGTCCTTTATATTTTGATACCACTTCTCCCGTAGCAATCCTTTATATTTTGATACCACTTCTCCTGTGGCTGTCCTTTATATTTTGATACCACTTCTCCCGTGGTCCTTAAGAGGCCCTAATAACAGCATGGCTGCAATCTATCACACCAACAATCTCAGGAAACATGCAGTCCACACAGAAGTCACTAATGGCTCTGGCTCAGTCCTGCGGTGACACTGGCAGATCAACGCATGCCAAAAGTATGTCAAGGAACTGCTGAAGTATCCTTGTGGTAGAAAACTGAGAAATACCCAATGTGTCTGCAGTCTGTCCCTGGAAGGACCCATGGAAAGTACAGTGAGGGATATACATACTTTAGTGTCTATAGGTATAGAAAGGCCACACAACCTCCCTGTTCTAGTTTGTGAGCCATACAAACTCACTAAAGACCTTATAATATCGCTGCCCACTCAACATCTGTCAAGAATTTCTTGTTTATCAGTTATAATGAGTTATTTTTTCTCTATAACAGCTCCATTTTGGCCTGCAAGCACTGCTGGGTGCCTGCAGTTTTTGCTTGGCTAAGGCAAACAGTTTACTTCAAGAAATAGGCTGACAGTAACAGCAACAGCTGGTATCTTTTCCAAATGCAAATTAGATGTAAAAGGTGTAACTTTGCCTTTTATAACATCTCTCTGAATGGCATCAAAAGTGTCAAGAAATGACTACGGATCACAAACAGGCAGGAAAAGGGACTCATTGGCATAAAAAGTTCTATAGCACTTCTCATTTACATCTCATCAAATTTTCATTTGCATAACTATATTGAAGGCTGACTTTCATAGGTGAAGCTAGCCTCTATGAATTGTCCCAACGTGAGACTTTGCCACAACCTGCCCAGATTGCCTTTACATCTAAATGCAGAAAATATAAATACCACCCAAGTAACTATACTAAAATATAATTGTCAGTGACAGTATCAAAGAGAAAAAATATACAATATTGATGAGGCAAGAAAAGACAGGAATGCATTTCTAAGCATTAAGAGTTCCTTATAATAGTAGATCAAAATGCAGATTTAAAATGTAGAGGAAATGTTAGCATTGAGTTTATAAAAAGTGGGGTTACTAAAATAAGAAGGAGTATGGAAGGACTATGATTAACTTAAGAGAGGTAGGCTTATACACAGAAGGAGATGAAGGAGAAGGGGGGGGTTGAGATTAACTAGGTGTAGAACAGGAACATAGCCTTTCGTTCATGAGGTATTGTTGGAGTACAGATTTAAAGGATTTTATGTTGGTTATTTGCTTTAGAGTGACCACGGCAGGGCTAGCCACCACGCAGTGTAAACCTTGTCTCTATTTCATTGGCACTGTTGAAGTGACACCCTGACCCCATGTGCAAAATATGGGAAAAGGGGGGTTGTGGATGGATAGATAGATCTGCTTTAGAGTGAGTGGAATGGAAGTCTACATTTTTTGCAGCAGAGAAAAAGTACAATGAATTACCTGTTGTTGTGTCTGCTTTGATTATATTTCCTTACAGGTCTTAACTGCTGAAATAGGATCTGTACTGCCCCAAAGGGTAATAAGTGGTACGCTGAAATAAATTATTATTGTTTATATTGTTTGCTATTTATTTTTTCAGTCCTTAATAAACTTGACATAGCTATGAAACTTTACCTGCTAGTTTAAATTCCAAGCTCTACTGTAATACCAGATTTTCCTAGCAACACCATTGTCTTATATACACATGTAAAAATAATCAGAGTCAATGCAATGTAAGTTTCTGAATGTACTTAGTATGTATGTGACAAGTTGTGGTCCCCTGGGACATTTTCATTTTTGATTCACCTCCTATCATGTCTTTCAGTACAATCACACAAAGCAGAGATAAAGTAAGATTTTGATTATAACTGCAGAAAGTATACACTCAACTGACATCCTATTACTCCATCACATTGGTGAAGACTTTCAGGTTGAACCCACTCCAACCTTTCCCAGTGTCTATGCTGAAAAAAGTCTACATTCCTGACTGTGAAAAGGGTTTAAATAAGATTCTTTCTTTCCTTTGCCATACGCACATACAACAGCTGACCCCATTAAAAGTGTGCATGTTAGCCCAAGGTCAGTTTCTTCTCAAGGCTTCACTCTGCTGTTTCATGTATCTTCCAGACCTTGATTGCAGGAGATTTCCACATCACAAGGCTAGTCCCTGTGTATGCAGTTCATGCAAAATTACTTTTCTTTCTTCCTCTGAACCTTAGTCGCTCAATAAACTTTGATGTCACATAGATTCTTATATACGTTCTTGAGTTTTATATCTAAATCTCTCCATGCTAGAAGTTCTTCATTCAGGGGAATTTTTGTGTTCACTGAACATCATCTTATTTCACATTTCTTTGTTTCTTTACCTGCTAGTTTGGCTTTCTAAGGTTACAGTACCAGTAGATTTTTCTATTAATAACAGTATGGTTATCTTATATGTGTGTACCAGCAAGAAAATGGTATATAGGACATTTGTTCATTTAGAGCAAACTCATTAAAATACATTAATAGAGAACTTAGAGATATATTTTATTTGTTTATTTTTATTTTCTTAC
Organism: Protopterus annectens; assembly: GCF_019279795.1. Classification (NCBI taxonomy): domain Eukaryota; kingdom Metazoa; phylum Chordata; order Ceratodontiformes; family Protopteridae; genus Protopterus; species Protopterus annectens. The sequence goes on from NC_056729.1 coordinate 1,922,341,794, forward strand.
CAAATCCTGGACTGCATTTTCAATGCATTCAGAGTATCTATAAAACATATTTAACTACGAAACACATTCATGATAAAAAGTGGCAAGTGACAATGGCTACGAATAACCATCCTTCCCAATCAATTCCAACACCTTCATGAGCCACTAATCAAATTCACATCACCTGTAGCATAGTCAAGGGTTTCGCCCTCTAAGCTGCAAAGGCTTTCCATGCTCTCAGTGCTCGACCATAGTATAGAAGGTGTAAATCTGAAACACATCAAAAGGGTGGTTCCTGGGGCTGCTGATAGACGCATATGACAACAACCCAGATATTTAAGGTAGCATGTGCCTCCTCAGATAGTAAGAAGACAAATGACAGTGTAACTCAGTCCTCAGTAGTAGGACCCTTTCTTTTTGGCATTTATTTCCCTCACCTTCAAGCTTTCAATTGAGACATATGAATAGTTAAGTTTGCAGTTTGCTGGCAGATCATAATCTTGCTATGGTATTAAAACTAAGGGTCTATATTAGAACATCAAGGTTTCAAAACTTCGAATGTTCTAATATCAAACCCTATGCAGCAAAAGCTTAAAATATCGAAACAACAGAAAACCAATTTTTTTCCTAGGGAAATAATTTGGTTGTCCGTTTCTGTTGCTTCAGTATTTTCAGTGCTGTGGTGGAAAGTTACGGGTCAGGTTCAGGTAAGTGTGCGATTGTGTGGACGTGAGGGTTAGGGCAGGTTAGCTGAGTTAGGGTTATGGCGCGGGTTAGGTATGTGTGCGATTGTGTTGATGTGAGGGTTAGGGTAGGTTAGATGAGTTAGGGTTAGGGAGCGGGTGAGGTGAGTGTGCGATAGTGACGGACCTTAGGGTTAGGGTTTGGGTTAAGGTAAGTGGATAGTTAGTGGTTTGTATATAGTTTAGTGTAGGGTTAGGTGTAAGATTTTAGGTGTTTGTGTGTGGATTGCTGTTTGTTTGGTGTGCTTGTGTTGTGTGTATGTGTTTTGGAAAAGCTATTTTTTCCCTAGGAAAAAAAATCACTGTTCTGACAGTTCGAAATTGTAAGCTTTCGCTTAAATAGGGTAGATTAATCACCATTCATTTTTTTAAGCAGTTGGTGATCTAATATAGACCCAAAACTAACCCTTACAAACCTGCTGTGGTCTGAATAATGGCTAAAACTAAATGCAAAAATGTGCGGTATTGTCACTTTTTGTAAACCTTTTTCCTTAATTTATAGTATAACTGGTACCACATTCATAACTGACATGGTAAACAAAGACTTTGGTACCCTGGTTGAAAACTTCTTCTTATGTGACCACAATGTAATATTGGTAGTTAAGAAATCATTCTGTTTAGCTCAGCTGATATGTAAATGCATCCAAAATAGTTCAAAAGAAGTTATCATTCCTCTGGATTCTGCTCTAATTACAGCAATTATAGTGTACAATGCTCTGTTTATTAAGACTATCTACAAGCTGTGTCACACAGATAGAAATGCTCTAGCAGTCTGTAAGTAAAATATTACTAGTCCAAAGATCCTTGAATACCATGGCAGACTTGAAGGCCTACCTCTTTATTCAACATCTTTAAGACTCCTATATAGAGATCGGGTCTATATTAAATCATCGAACGCTTAGAAAAGCGAATGATGATTTATCGACCCCATGTAAGCGAAATCTTACAAACTTGAACGCTTACAACAGTGATTTTTTTTTTCCAAGGGAAAAAAATCGCTGTTCCAAAAAAAAAAACACTTAAAACATAACATTAAGTGGGGGGCTCTGCCCCCACACACCCCCTAATTAAATATACCAACTCCGAGATTGCAGTAAAGTGACAAAAATGGCAAAATAACGGACGCGGCAAAGTGATTTCTTTCCCAGGGAAAGAATTCGCTTATATGCCGCTTCGTCATTTTGCCTTTTCGTCTTTTCAAGTTTGACCAAGACGCATTTGAAAGAATGCGTCTTCGGTCATCTAATAGGATCCCTCGAGATCTATGTCTTGCATTCAGTGCCATGAAAGAACTAGTCCTCCTTGATCTTCTGAATCTCCTCAAAGTGTACCATTCCACAAATACTAGAATTATGGAACTGAATCACCATCGACATATAAATAAAATGAAGTGGATGAAAAAATATATTACCCAACATTTACTTAATCTCTGGAATAATTTGCTTCATAATGTACAATTAAGTGAGACCCTCACAACATTCATGGTAAACCTTAGTAATAGGATAAACATCTGAAAATTAATCTCTGACCTTGACCTGCTTTGCCTTGTAGTAGGAGAAAGTAGTATAAACATATATATTTTTTGGCATTGCTTAAATTCAGATGATATAACACACACAATGCTCTTCACCTTAAATAACTTGCTATGGCTCTGTTCCCAAAATTACTTTTGCTGTAACCATGCGTTGAGTAAATTCTGTTGTAAAATCAGGAGTCACTAACACTGCTTCAGAATATGAGCTCTTTTGAGTCCATAAAATGCTCTTTCTGCTTTAAGAGGACAATGTAAATATGCATTTTTGGTATTGGACAGATTTATATGGCCTCCGATTTCTCTATTTGTTGTCTTACAAACCCTCTTGATGCAATATGCCCTAATTACTTAACTTCTACTACACCCAGTTTAGTAGAATTATAAGTAAAGTCCGCCTGTCTTATGGATTCTAACACAGTCAGAACTTCAGGCAAATTGGCCAGTTAGATTTCTAGCCTTCTTAATGCATGATGACCTCATCCAGGTATGAGGCAATATATTGTGAGTGGAGTTTCAGTATTTCATCCAGAAGCCTGTGAAAGATATGTACAGCCCAAACAGGGCAGAATGGTAGCATGGTGGAATAGAAAGGTGGATTTTCCTTTCTCTGTTTTTTTTGGGGGGCATCAAGACAAGTGGTATCTGCCAATATCCTTTCATTACGTCTAGTGTTTTGAAATATCTGGCATTTCCTAGGTTTCCTATCAACGTTGGACTTGGCATAGCTTTCATACTTTGAAATGCTCTTCTACTTCATAGGATCATAAGATCATAGGATCGTGGGATCATGGGATCATGGGATCATAGGATCATGGGACCATAGGATCATAGGATCATGGGAATATGGGATCGTGGGATCATGGGATCATAGTAAGTTACTAAGCTAATGGCCCTAGGGCCCTTACAAGCCTAGCCAAGTTCTACCCTTATTTCCACAATCAGCACCTATTGCCCATGTCCAAGAAGGACACAGGTGGAACCCCTGGGGTGAATTTATGGTTAACTATCTAATCGTTCAGACTGTGTTTGAAGAGAGCCAATGAGATGCTCTGTTTGACATGAAGTGGAAGTCTGATCCAAAGGTGTGCTAACCTCTGGGAGACAAATCTGTCCCTCAAGCAGGTTTGATTAATGTCACATACCAGGTTAAGGTCTTTAGAGTGAGTAACCCATGTACCATTTGACTTGTGAATATGCAGTTTTTCCAATATAGCATGGTCAGAGATTGCCTTATGTGCAAGACAGATATCACCTGTAAGTAGTCTGTATGAAACAGTATAAAGTGACAGTGATTTCAGATGATCCACATAGGACAGATGCTGAAGACCTTGAATTTTCCTTCTGAGGAACCTTTGTGGTCTCTGCAATTACTGCAAGTGCTTGTAAATGTGCATACCAAAAGCAGCATTGTACTCAATTATTGGCCTGATGAGGGAAGAGTACAAGGAGGTTACAACTTCTTTTTTCCTGGAGGCAGTCCCCTTACTTATGATATGAGCAATATAGAATGCCCTTCTTACCACTGTGGAGACATGGTGATCAAAGGTAAGGTTGCTGTCAACCTGTGTGCCCAGGTATCCCACCACTGAGTGCGTACTTAGGGTGTTGCTACTGATGGAGTAGTTAGCAGGCACATCGTTCTTACCAACGGGGAAGTTAATACATTTTTTGGATTGAGTTTAAGGCCATGACTTCAGCACCAATCATTTGTTTGTGTAAGACCCACTTGTAGGATATTAATATAGTAATGACAAAATATAATACTATCATCAAAGTAGGGACTAGCACTGTTGGGCTACTCAGTTTACTCTGTAATTATTCTATATATTCTTGTATGAGCATCATTTGAACTTTCTTCGCTAACTGATTTCGTCATTCTGGTAGTCTGTAAGGTGGCAGTCTAACATTCACTTTGGGTGTTGTCTCTATCTTCTCTACTGCCAGGTAATTTTAAAAGACTACTTTATTTCATAACAGAAATGTTCTTACACCTTGGTTTGGTAATTTTAATAAGGGTTTCTCCAGTGCTACTTGAATTTCAGCCTGCAAGCCGTTCACAGAATTTCTGACCTCTTTCTATGGCTTCAGTACATTAATGTGACAGAGATGCTCTGCCTTTTTCTTTCTCTTTTCTGGTTGTTTCAGCTTGCAGTTCATGTCATTTATTATTTCAGTGAACTCAAATGGCCTTTACTGTTTAACCAGAAATATGTTTTGTGTGGAGGACACTAACACCTGCATCTAACCACTTGGGTTAAATTTACTCTTTCTAGCACTTTTATTACAGATGCAGTGTTACATCTCCTAGTCTTTCATTACTGTGGACATAACCAGCTTTAGTCTATTCTGCATATTAAGATAATATTATATCACACTTTTAAAATGACTTTGTTCTTCCCACATTTCCTTACAAAAGTCAAGCAGTCCTTTTATTTGCCTGACACAAAAATTCCAAATGGGGTGAGCCCATTTGAAGTCAGTGGTACCTCTGTTACAGCAATGAGTGAGTCAGGAAGTAACCAGTCCCAGTTCTTCACACCTAATTTTCATTAACATGGATTTCAGTGTATTAGTGAATTTCTCTACTAAACTACCAGTCTGCAGATCATTCAGTGCCAGTTGCATCTCTCTGACTTTAGTTCTTTGATACAACTGCTAAAATGAAAGGACAGCCTTCGCTACTAAGTATCTCAGCACCATTTCTCTTGGCAATAGCCCTAGCATAACCTTTGAGTAATAGTACTGCTTTTGCAAGTTTTGCAGCATGCTCCACTATTTATGTATTCACACTCATTAACAGAGTTTACTAATGGCATCACAATGCCCAAGGGAGTTCATTCAAATTGGACATCTGTAATAGATGCTGAACTTGATTCAATGGACTGTTAAATCATGGGTTGGTTGCATTTTTCTTGCATCCTGAAAAAAAAACACAATCATTTCTGTAACATTCATTATGCCTGGCAGTAAGATCTGGATAATACTCTTGCCTTATAGGTTATAGGTAGGTACTACGCTATTGGCCAAAGGGCCTACGTAAGCCTAGCCAACAAGGTTCCATGGCTTACGCCACCCAAGAAAGTTATTTTCCTGTGCCACTGTCGAGCAGAGACAAAGAAGTGATCCCTGGGGTGTATTTCCTATTTCCCATCCACTCATCAAGATTTTTCATAAAGAGTGCTAATGAAGAACTTTGCTTGACATAGATGGGTAGCCTGTTCCAGACTATGGAAAGTCTCTGGGACGGGAATCTATACCTCCAGCATGTCCTGTTTATTGTGGTGACAAGGTTTTAGGTCCCTAGACTGTGTAGCTCGGAGGGATTGGGATTTCTTTAGGTGTAGCATGTCCAACCGCTCTGGGTTTGACATAGCTTAATATGTTAGGCAGACATCACCTCAGAGCTCAGAGTAGGCAATATGCTACAGAGTAAAGCTGGAGTTTTATGAGATGGTCAGTGTAGGGCATCTGTTTGAGGCCAGTAGTCCTCTTTGTGAGGTACTTCTGTGGCCTTTCCAGCTGCTGCAGATATCTTGTGAGTTACATTCCAAAAGCAGCATTGTACTCTATAAAGGGTCTAATGAGTGTGAAGTAGAGGGGAACAATGGTCTCTTTTTTACTGGATAAGAACCCTTTTATGATGAGGTGTGCTATGTAGAAGGACTTCCTGACTACTGTGGCGATGTGACTATCAAAGGACAGACTACTGACCACCTGGGTCCCAAGGTCTCTTATCACTCATTCGATGTTAAGTAGACTATTGTCTATGTAGTAGTTCATGGGTACAGAGGTTTTACCAAAGGGGATGACAATGCACTTTTTGGCATTGAGCTTGAGGCCATGGCTCTGACACCAGGCATCTGTCTCAGCGAGGCCCTTCTGTAGGATTTCATTTGGGGACTCGACTATGGTTCCTAGTTTGCAATCATCTGCGAACTTTGTTAGCCAGAGGCCTTCTGTGTTAGCCTGTACTTCAGAGAAGTAGATGCCAAACAGGAGGGGTCCCAGGACCGAACCCTGTGGTACTCCACTTGTCACTGGTTTGAGGTCACATTTGGAGTGTGCAACATTTACAGTGTGGGTTCTGTCGGTGAGCCAGTTGGAAACCTACCTTGTGACAGGGATTTATACCTAGTTTAGTGAGTTTAACTATAATTCCAGAATGGGGGATGGTGTCAAAAGCCTTGGTGAGGTCAAGATAGGCTGTGTGAACCACCTTATCCTCATCTATGGCTTTGGTTTTGTTTGTCTTTTTGGCTTTTCCCAGTTAGGGGTCGCCACAGCGGAACTCCAGTCTGCTAATAATTGGCAGTCAATTTTTATGGTGCCGAGTTGCCAGCCCAATGCCCAACCATCAGTGAAGGCATGCCCATTCACACATGTCTTTCGGAGGCCACTTGACCACGGGGAGGACATGCAGACTCCACACAGAAGGCAAGTGTGGAGTGGAAGTTGCTTGCGTTTCTGCTTTGGAGGTCTCTGTTGCTTGGGCAGATTATTATTGAGAGCCTCTGTGACTGTTTTTGTATTTCTATGTGTGGATTTTGGTGGTGTAGATTTAGTGAGACTATGTGATGTGTGGTGTGTTGCAAGTGTTTACCTTCCCCTCTTGAATGTCAAGTTCAGTCTTGGTTGTAGAGAGCTTTACCTCCAGTTTGGCTAGATAAGTGCATCTCTCACAGGTTGTAGTGTTGGGTGGTACGAGGAGAGGGTTGTCTGTGCACATGAGGCAATTTCTACATTGATCCAAGATGCCCAGATTCATCGCATAGACAGGAGAGAACACTGGGAGCTGACCCTTGGACATGCCTGAATAAAAACTATTTTCCTCTAGATAAGTGAGGAAAGTGAGTACAAGAGCTGTTTTTCTCTAAGCAAGTGAGAAAAGTAAGTGCAAAAACTGTTTTTCTCTAGGTAAAGAGAAAGGTTTAGTGCTATAGTAATTAGTGGCTTATTTAGTGCTTATAACAAGTTCTGAACAAGTGCTGAGCACGAATAAGCAAATTCAAGTGCTAAAACTAAGAATCTGTATCTGCACTGCAAATGCAGGCTTTCAAATCAGAAAGTTGAGGGAGATGGAAAAGATTGCCCAGATGGCCAATATCTACAATTTCTGGGCCAGAACCACTTCTTATGTGGTAAACAGGTTACTTAGTGCTTACCACTCCCACTGGAAAGCTAGATGGCTTCCCTCCAACACAGAAAGGTTCGGGGAGGCTCAGAAGCTCACATACATTCCTGGATACAGCAAATCTGTAACTGGACTACACTAGTTACAGGAAAGGTAGGAAACAGGTTTACAGATTTTTTTTTTTACTGAAAAGTAGCTAAAACAGAAGTAAAAACAATTCAAATGCCGTGCAAGCTAGCACACTTCTATATGTAGCAATATTAGACCAAACACAGTTTAAAAAATGCAATTAAATTAAAAATGACTAAAAACAAGTGCAGAAGGAGTGTATTAGGTAGAATGTGGTAAAGAGATAGGACTGGGGGAGTGTCCCAGATAAAATCTACAGTGGGGCGGGCGACTGCAAAAGCTACCAAATTTAAACAACAAACCAGAGATAGGGTGGGTGGGAAACACACTTTCAGAAATCTGAAAAACTATACAGTGAATCAGAAATAACAGTGCACAACTCTGAATAAAATTAGTCCAGTAACAACTTACAGTACACAATTCTGAAGAACCAAAAAATATACTTAGCTCTGTATATTTCCAGATAGTTTGAAAACAGCTCTGTTAGACACAGGTTCCAGCAATGATATGTAGGCTGTTAATTCACAGGGTCTATTATTATGCAAGTAATCATTCATATAGTTAGATGACACAAGCTGTGAAAAACAATTATACCAACTTAAGACACAGCAGAAAATAGGGAGAGGTAAGACAAAACACTTTCAGCAGAGATCTGAAAAACTATACAGTTAATCAACAATAACAGTGCACAATTCTGAATAAAATTAGTCCAGTAACAATTTACAGTACACAGTTCTGAAGAACCAAAAAATATACTTAGCTCTGCATATTTCCAGATAGTTTGAAAACAGTTCTGTTAGACACAGATTCCAGCAATGATATGCAGGCTGTTAACTAACAGGGTCTATTATTATGCAAGTAATCCCTCAGATAGTCAGTACATCACTGCTATGTGACTTGTGATGTGTATAGGAAACAACAGAGAAACGAAGATCTCTGTTGTTTTTTTTTAATTTTTCTTTTTAAATTAAAAAAAGATGCCAGGAAACTTTGAAGGTACAGGAGAGCTAGGACATAGAAAATAAAAAGGATTATGTTAGAAACCTGGGATGCAACTCCCAGACTTGTTCTGAGTTGATTCTAAATGACAAAAAATACACACCACCGACATACAATATATCCTGGCAGAGTTCAGTGAAGAAAAAACCTCCCCCCCCAAGAAGTATCTACTATCGGCAGGGGGTTGCCCAAACATCTCAGATGCTCTCAGATGCTCAGGTGAAGGCTGCCTCTCAAAACAAAAAAACACTGCTTCCATGACCAGTCCAGCGTCCAGCAGGTTGCGAACTACAACTAACTAGAAGAAATCTAATCCCAAATAAAAACAGCTATACATACAGGATAAGAGCAGCACAGGCGTGCAGCAACAGTGGTTCCACTCCAGGTGGAGCCTCTCAGGAAGGTCCTGCTGCTATAAGCCCTCACCAGCCCTATACCGCTTAGTCTAACTATGGAGACAAGAGGGGAAGAGCAGATCATCATCATCATACATGGAGAGACAAGAGGGAATCGCCTTTATTTTAGACATTGTGTTGGAGGCATCATTTGTTTTTCCTTGGCATGTTGTGGGAGGAAGGCATAATGGTTGGCATAGATGTTTAGGTAGGCAGGGTAGGCGGTTTGCTTGCTTTCACATGGGTGATTGGCACCCACTAAGATCACATGGGCGGGCAGGCTAGGCACTAATAATAAAACCTATAATCTATAAACTGACTGAAAACAGAACCTAAAGACAAGACCAGAACAGTGTTGGATCCTTGAGCTCAGACTGACTTTGTCAGATTGTCACAAGTGGCATCCCACAGGGGTTCTGTCCTGGGACCACTCTTGTTCGGTAAAGCCATTTTCTGAGGTACAGGCAAACTCTACAGCTCACATAGTATATCCCTTGGCATCATGCATAATACTCCACCAATCAATCCAGCTGGCTATGTAACAAGAATCAAAAACAAGGTCTCATGAAGACTGATATGGGTAGAAACCAACCATGGTTTAGAAAAAACCCAAAAAATGTATAGTGGAAAAGGCATGTGCAAACAAAACTGCACACAACAAATTACCACATAGGCAGAAACCCAAACCAGTACAGTTGTATTAGGGACTGTGGACTGAAAAGTGATAAAGCGAAACCACATTGCCAAATAATTGTGCAAGGTCTCTTTGAACAAGAGCTGCCTATCAACCTCATCAGTGACACATCAAGATCACAAAGAGAGGAGTCAGGACCTTTATTATCTCAAATAATATATCATAGAATACAATGCCCTTTTGGGATGTACCTTACTACCCTGCAAACAAAAAACCTTAGAAAGACCCCAAAAGTATCTCTTCACCAAGAGGATCAAGAGTCTCAAACAGATGCCATATGCTGCTCCAAAAAAAAAACTCCAGCAGTACTCATACCGACCTTAGAAGAGAGGCGATCTGGACATGAAAAACAAAAGCCTCCAGAATTAATGGACATGCTCCATCTCACACCACATCTAATCTAAATTCCCCATGAACGCCTTTATTTTGAGCTCAAGCAACCCAAACAAATAAAACATTGCCCTTTTGGGGAGTAAGAACCTCGAGGCAGAGGCTCCCTTGGATGGAATAGAATTCCAGTTCGTGAAGGGCAAAGCACCTCACTCTCTTCAAGAAGATCTGACATATTAGTAAAAGGGGGGGTTATATCAGTTTTACAGGATTACTCCCACATGTCACTATTGGGCAGAGCTGAAACAAACCTAAAAAAGGGAACTATAACCAGGTGCGTTTCTCTAGTTTTGTATAACGTACATGATTATTCATTTCTTTTTGGCTGTCGCATCTCTCTTGTTGGTTTCAAGCATCATGTTTTGTAGATTTTTTTATTATTTTTTATTTTAAGTGAAAGAAAATTGAAATTTGTATTGCATATATTAATGGAAGAAAGTTTGGGCGACTGGACCTTTTTCCATTGGAATTTGCTTGGATTTACAATAGATACGCTGGTTGTGCTGACTAATCAGCATGCTACTTTTTGAATATTAGTGGACAGTCATTGTATAGTACATAATAAACCACCTTTATGAAAGCTCTAATTAGTAAAACTTATACTGAAAGGTACAAGAAGATTTGGCACATAACGGAGAAACTGAGATATTTGACATTTATCTAGTACAGCACCAAATATCTAAAAGAGAAGAACATTTATTCCAGTTCTTACAGCTTCCTCTACCAAATCCAGGACCAGAAACAAGGAAACAATGCTTAATGTCCAGATTAATAAAACACATAAGAAACATAAATGCTAAACGATTAATAAAACACATAAAAAACATAAATGCTTAACGAATTACCGTATTTTAGTCAACGTAAGACTTCATCAGATGTAAAAAAGCTTGAGAACAAACCCTTTAAAAACTCATCCTAACTACCTAAACCACCAGTAAAATTCAACCATCAATTATGCAATTAAAAATGTATAAATAACCTAGACTGAACATTTAAAATGCTTATCCATGAAAAATAAACATTTGAAAGTTTAAAAAAATATAAAAAATCATTCACATTAATACAAGTTAAAAATGTTTAAAATGTTTTTAACTAACCTAAATAAACAGCTTTTCTAAAACTTTATATATATAAATAATCCCCACCGGGAGCCACGGAGTTTGGAGGCACAGACATTGGAGATCTCAGGAAGCTGGTTGGCCAGCTTAATCAGCTTGTGGAGTTACACTGATTTGTTGTTCTGCTGTTTCCTCAGCTTCAAAGGCTTCATTTCCAGGCAATCATCAGGTGTGGCATTCTTGTACAAACAGAGGTCAGAGTAAATGCTGTGCAAAAAAGAATAAAGAATAATGGTGTTACAATGCATGATCACTGGTGTGGATGGTGATTTTAATGGAATTCCCTTGATTTTAACACATGGGAGCAATGAAAGCTCCAACTGTGAACTTTGTGTGATTACAGAAGCTGATATGGATCCCATACAAAGTGACTCTAACTCTAGTAATAATATAAACACTGACTTGAGTTCCTGGCTGGCTAAAAAGTACTGTTTTAACAGCAGCCAATTACTTGATGTTGAACGTAATAATGACGGTTATTCTAATAATGTTAAAAGACTACACACTCTTCTACTTAAGTATAGAACTTTGGATTTGGATAATATGAATTTAAAGGAATGCATTAATTCTGGTATTGTCCCAAAGGGGCTGTGGGCATGGAATACCCTAATAATGTACAGGGTGGCTCTGATTTCCATAAGGAATTATTGGGTATTTTTGACAGATGTGGTTTGGAAATCATGAGAGCCATAATTAGAATGAAAAGAATGAGTATTGTATTTGGGCATATTGAATGTATTAACCAGAAAATTGTTAATGCTTTATTATATACTGTGGAAGAGTATAAAAATGAATACATAGATGTAAGGAAGCAGGTTGACAATAAGAGCAATATTATTTTTAATGGAAATAAGAAAAAGCTTGGGAGGGATAGAATTGAATATAATGAAAATCACAGTTATCCAAAATCCAGAGGCAAAACAAATTACCAATCCAGGTGGAATACTGTCTGTGATGGAATTGCAAATGGTGATTTTAATAAGGTTAACCATACTAACAGGGGTTTGTATGATGATAGTAATGGATTGCAGGATTCAGAGGGCTCTCTCAATTTGCACGACCCTTTAGAATATCCCCCCCTCCAGCAGTCAGAGAGGTTGAGAAACAAGCAGGCAGTTCAATGTAACCACGACGGATGGAGAGGGAGGGGTTGGGGGAGATTTTGATAGACCATGGTGCCCCTGTAACTAACATTATTAAGGAAGGCTTTAAGTTAAATTTATAGGTTATTTTTAATTATAGTGACTTAGAGATCAATGAGACAAATTTTATCCTATTTACAAAAGGTTTTCATTTTATTCCGAACAGGAAATGTGGTTCATAGGTTCATAGGTAGGTACTAGGCTATCGACCCTGGGGCCTATACAAGCCCAGCCAAAAAGGTACCCTGGTTTTTGCCACCCAAGAAAATTATTTTCCTGTTCCACTGTCAAGCAGAGCTACAGAGGTGATCCCCGTGGAGAATTTCCTATTTCCCATCCAATCATCAAGATTTTTCTTGAAGAAGGCTAATGAGGAGCTTTGTTTGATATAGATAGGTAGTTTGTTCCAGAGTATGGGAAGTCTCTGGGACAGGAATCTATCCCTCCAGCATGTTCTTTTTATTGTGGTGACAAGGTTTAGGTACCTAGAGCGTGTAGCTCGGAGGGATTGGGATTTCTTTAAGTGGAGCATGTCCAACAGCTCTGGGTTTGACATAGCTTTGTATGTTAGGCAGAGATCACCTCTGAGTAGGCGATATGTGACGGAGTAAAGCTGGAGTTTTTTGAGATGGTCTATGTAGGGCATCTGTTTGAGGCCAGTAATCCTCTTTGTGAGGTATTTCTGCGGCCTTTCCAGTTGTTGTAGATGTCTTGTGAGGTACATACCATAAGGGGAGTTGTACTCTATAGTGGGTCTAATGAGTGATGAGTAGATTGGAACAATTACCTCTTTTTTTCTGGATGAGAAATCTTTTGTGATGAGGTGTGCCACATAGAATGATTTCCTGACTACTGTGGCCATGTGATTATCAAAGGAGAGACTACTGTCCACCTGTATCCCAAGGTCTCTTATCACGCTTTCAGTGTTAAGTATACTACCGCCTATGTTGTAGTTCATGGGTACAGAGTTTTTACCAAAGGGGATGACAATACACTTTTTGGCATTGAGCTTGAGGCCATGGCTTTGACACCAGGCATCTGTCTCAGTGAGGCCCTTTTGTAGGATGCCCACATCGTTAGGAGTTTCGATTATGGCTCCTAGTTTGCAGTAATCTGCGAACTTTATTAGCCAAAGATTATCTGTGTTAGCCTGTACTTCAGAGAAGTAGATACCAAACAGGAGAGGACCCAGGACTGAACCCTGTGGTACTCCACTTGTCACTGGTCTGAAGTTGGATTTGGAGTCTGCTACTTTCACAGTGTGGGTTCTGTCAGTGAACCAGTTGGCAACCCATCTTGTGACATAGGGATTTATACCTAGTTTAGTGAGTTTATCTATAATTCCAGAGTTTGGGATGGTGTTGAAAGCCTTGGCAAGATCTAGATAGGCTGTATGAACCACCTTACCCTTGTCAACGGCTTTGCTGACTGCTTCAAAGAAGTCTATCAGGTTTAGGAGACATGATCTGCCTTTTACAAACCCGAACTGGGTGGGGTCCAGAGTTTGGAGATTACCAATGTTGTTGTTTATAAGTTCCATGATAATATGTTCCATGGCCTTACAGACCAGGCTCATCAGGCTAATGGGGCTGTAGTTCCCGGGGCCCGTGGTGGCTCCCCCCTTGTGGAGTGGGATAACCATCGCTGTGCACCATTCAGCAGGCACAAAGCCTGAGGTGAGGCTATGATTGAACATGGTACTTAGGTGGGGTGCCAGTTCGTTCTGTAGTTCGTATAGAACGTAGCCTGGGATGTAGTCTGGTCCCACAGATGCTGTGTTCTTTGCTTTGGAGAGTGTGGTTTTTACCTGTGCAGCCTTGATTACAGGAACTTGGCATTCTTCTAGTATAGAGATGGGCTTTTTAGGGGGTGAGAGGGGGGTAAAGTTATCACTGAACCTATCTGCCAGGATGTTGGGAATATCAGTTGGGTCTGTATATTTGGTGCCATTGTGCTGTAACTCAGAGCAGATCTGAGTGTTGCCATTGAGATTCTTGACATAGCTATAGAATGCTTTGTGGTTGTCTTTAGAATCAGTGGTGATTTTGTTTTCATAACTAGATTTGGAGGATTTTATCAGGGATCACAGCTTCTTGCTGAGGCTGACCAGGGAGCTCCTCCACTCATGGGATTTTACTCTCTTTTGCAACAGATTCTTCCTTCTGTTGTACAGTTTGTTAATGGCAGGGAACCACCAGATTGGCTTCCTTTTTTGGAGGATAGCGTCTTGGTTCTGTTTGGGATAGCACGATTCATGCACTTATGTAAGTGCTTATAAAGTGCAGTTGTATAGGATTCAGTAGTCGTAACTGTATTGTCCATCTGCATGGATGTCATGAAGTTCACCACTTCTGTCTTAAGAAGCGTGAAGTTGGCTTAGGAGAACTTTTTTACCATGGTTTACTTAATGGGCGGTGGGGGCAGGATGTAGATATCTAGGGTAATTAGCTTATGGTCGGATTGGACCAATGAGGCATTGACTTCAGGTGTGGAACACCGGTCACTCATGTTGGTAATGACTAGATCTAGGATATTGTTGCCCCTGGTGGGGGTGTAGATAAGTTGATCCAGGGCATTGGAGTTTATGAATTCCAGAAAGCGTTGAGTGAAGGAGTTGGTATATGAGTAGTTTTCCCAGTTAATGGTGGGGTAGTTGAAATCGCCCGTTATTAGGGTGTTTGGTTGAACCCTAATATTTTCCAGTACATCAAGAAAAGAGGAGTGGGAATCCTGGGGCATGGTGGGTGATCTGTAGCAAGCTACAATTTGGATTGCTGTTTTGCCCAGAGTTAGTTGCACTTGAATAACCTCGGCTGCATTATGCTGAGCAACTAGCCTGGAGGTGTGGATATCCTTAATGAATATGGACACACTAACACCTTTGGTGTTCCGGTCCAGGTTACATGGCCAAAAAATGTGGTATGAGTTATAGCCTGGTAGTGCAGGGGTGCTCTCTGGAGCCTTGAACCAGGTCTCAGTCACTGCACAGATGTCACTGTTCTCCATTTTAAGGAGTGCCTCGAGTGAGTGCATTTTGAGATTTAGACTTCTAGCATTGAGTAGCATCACCCTCAGTTTTTGCTTGCCTGTTCCTGTTATGGTGGTGAATTTTTCATTTGAACCTTGCCTAAAAAAGGCACTATAGGGGCGGCAAGAACCTTAGCCAGTATCCAAAATCCCAGGGGTGACAGGTGCAGGCCATCCTGACAAAGCATTGTGGTCTGTCGACTATGTCATCCCAGGCAGACAGATACTGGATCCCTTTAGAATGGCACCAGAAGCTTAGCCAATTGTTGAAGTCAATCATTTTGTCCTTGTACTGCGGCATCATTCTGGGTGATGGCAGAATGCTACTCATGGCTAGGGTCATACCTGCCTTGGCTACAAGATCGGAGAGCTCTTCCATGTCTCTTTTCTTGCAGTCCATGGAGGTATGTCTCAGGTCGTTCACACCAACATGGACAATGACAGAGTTATATTTGTACTTGTTGTGGAGTGACCTGAGTGTGTGGGTTATGTGGCAGATCCTGGCACCTGACAGGCAGCTGACAGTAACCTTCTCCTTATTTAGCCTGGTGAGTGGGACATCAGTGTGCCTGACTATAGAGTCACCTACGACTAGTGTGTTGGGTACGTTGTTTTGCCTTATTGGCTGTGGTTGAGTGGCACACTGAGTCTGCGGGCTATGTGTCACTTGGGTTGTGTTGGGCGGAGGAGGTTGCTTGCATTTCTGCTTTGGAGGTCTCTGTTGCTTGAGAAGATTATTATTGAGAGCCTCCATGAATGTTTTTGTGTTTCTATGTGTGGATTTTGGTGGTGTAGATTTAGTGAGACTATGTGATGAGTGTGGTGTGGTGCAAGTGTTTACCTTCTCCTCTTGACTGTCAAGTTCAGTCTTGATTGGAGAGAGCTTTGCCTCCAGTTTGGCTAGATAAGTGCATCTCTCACAGGTTATAGTGTTGGGGTGGTAGGAGGAGAGGGTTGTCTGTGTACATGAGGCAATTTCTACATTGCCCCAAGATGCCCATATTCATCAGATATACAGGAGAGAACACTGGGAGCTGACCCTTGGACATGCCTGAATAAAAATCTATTTTCCTCTAGATACGTGAGGTAAGTGAGTGCAAGAGTTGTTTTTCTCTAAGCAAGTGAGGAAAGTAAGTACCAAAACTGTTTTCCTCTAGGTAACGAGGAAGGTTGAGTGCTGTAGTAATTAGTAGGTTATTTAGCGCTTACAAGTTCTGAACAAGTGCTGATCACGAATAAGCAAATTCAAGTGCTAAAACTAAGAATCTGTATCTGGACTAAACTAGTTACAGGAAAGGGGGGAAACAAGTGCAAATGCGGGCTTTTAAATCAGAAAGTTGTGAGAGATGGAAAAACTGCCCAGACAGCCAATAACTACAATTTCTGGGCCAGAACCACTCCTTATGTGGTAGATAGGTTACCTAGTGCTTACCACTCCCACTGATAAGCTAGAAGGCTTCCCTCCAACACAGAAAGCTTGGGGGGGGGCTCAGGAGCTTACATACAGTCCTGGATACAGCAAATCTAAATCTGGACTACACTAGTTACAGGAAAGGTATATATATATATATATATATATATATATATATATATATATATATATTTTTTTTTTTTTTTTTTGGTACAAGCAAATTGATTATTGATGTAAAATTATTTTTGCGAAAGAAAAATTTGAAATTAATTTATGGTGACAACAATAAGGTTAGTATCATAGATGAATTAAAAATAAAAAGCACTTTTAATCCACCTCTGCACCCTCAGTTCAAGAATTTTAAGCTTTAGCTGAGAAGGAGATAAAGGCAAGGATTTTGAGTAAGTTTTCCCTGAGTTTATCTTGAGATGAGAGAAGATTACTAGAGGAAATGAGAAACAATAAATATTTAAGGGTGATGAATCCCAATAAGTGAAGGGGACACTACTTATGAGTATGATTATATATGAAGCTAAAATGATGGAAGTTTTGGAAGATACCAGTAAATACGTTAGCTATTCAAAATAATATTGCGTATAGATGTTCATATTTGGTGTTGAATGATTTATTATTGGATGGATTGATTGATTCAGATACTTTTTCTTTCCTACACAATGATAAGCCCCATGTTCCAACTATCTTCTATATCCCCAAATTGCACAAGAACCACATGGACAGACCACTGAGACCTATTGTGGCAGCAGGAGGTTCTGTGACAGCCCCCTAAGCTAGGTTTTTGGATGTTAAACTCAAGAAAGTTTCGATGAAAGATAAAAATTTGCCGAAGAACTCCTGGAATTTTTTTAAGGTGTGTTAAACCAAATTTATGTTGGAATAATTTTCTGTTTATTGCCATTTATATAGTAGGCTTCCTTGGTTGTATCCCATGTTAACAGGGTTATGAATGGTTTGAGGAAGGATAGTGAATTCTGTGTATGTTTGGAGCTTATGGACATAGCATTGAAAAATAACTTTATATACTTCGAGGGTGAATTTATCCAACAGATTAGTGGTGTGGCTATGGGCGTGAAATGTGCTACAATAATGCTAATATTACTTTAATATTTTGGGAGTATAAGTTTATAGTTAATTCCAAGTATAAGGACTGCTGGATTTTATATAAACATTTTTGGGTGACATTGTTATTTTTTGGGTCGAAATTGAAGAAAAAATTAATGAATTTTTTAATTACATCTCTGGTTCCACTAATTTTCTACAGTTTACATATAATATAGATTGGGAAGAGGTTAATTTTTTGGATGTTACCCTATATAAATGCAAATAATCATTTAGGTTAACAGTATATAGGAAAAAGACGTATTCTAATTCATTTCTTTATTATATGAGTGCACCCACAACACCAAAAAAAAAAAAAAAAGTACTGTAAAGGGGCAATATGTGAGATGCACAGTGGTGCAGTGGTAGCAATGTCATCTCACAGCAAGTTCTTCATTTCGATTCTCGGCTGGGGTGCCTTCTGTGTGGAGTCTGCATGTCATCCCTGTGTTTGTGTGGGTTCCCCCCACGTTACAAAAAGACATGTGCCTGGAACATTTCTCCCTGGGCCTCTGCTGAAAATTGTCTTTGTTCCAAGTCAGACTTTCCCGGTAAACAAATGTTAAATAAATAAGCAGGACGACCTCAGATGACCAGGATTTTGTAGATGAGTGTGACGCTTTAAGGTGTATGTTTAATGAGAGCGGCTATCCCAACAATCTAATTAATGAAGTTTATAGTGAGGCAGTCGGGGGTCACGTGAACAGATTTGGATCAATTTTGGGCATTGGACTCCCTAATGTAGATAATAACTCTGTTACAGGGTCTTCTAAAGATGGGCCAAGTATGAGTGGTAGCTATGAACATGCTTTTGTGACTGAATTTAATGGGATGCTGGGGTAATTAAAAATATTATACAATGAGAATGACCAAAATTTGTAAATTTATCAGACCTTACAGGTATTTTTGATACACCTTTTAGTTGTATTTTTAGTAAGGGCCTTAATATTAAAGAATTGTTGGCACAATTTCACAAACAATATTAAGCAGAATAAAATGGGCACATTTAAATGTGGCTCGTGTCCCCATTGTCCTCATATAAGTAATACTGAGGCCGTTTTAATAGAAGCTAGGGAAAGGTACATATTTGGTAGGACTTATAGTACTTGTGATCCTAATGGTGTGGTATATATTGCTATGTGCAATAAATGCACAGCATTTTATGTGGGGAAGACCGAAAGGAAATTAAGAAGAAGAATCTATCAGCACGCATACGCCATAATGAATCGTAATGAGAGAAGTGCTTTGTTGAAGCACACTCTTAATTGTTCATCAGCAAAGTTTTTATTTTTCATTTTAGAGAAAAAGTCTAAGGATGTTAGGGGAGGCATGTGGGAATCTAAAATAGAATATAGGGAGGTTTATTGGCAAATTGTTTTAGAAGCCAATAATCCCCTGGACTTAATGATACAGTTTCTGTTGCCCCTGTTTTGAAATTAAGGGCTGCTAGAGTGTGATTTGTTTTAGCAACTTCCATATATTTACAACATTTTATATTTGTATGAAATATATTATTCTACTAACATAAATTGAGTGCAACTTTGAGTGTAATAATAACACTTAAGGCCATTAGATGGTGGTGTTGGCAAAGGATTTAATGTTTCTTTGATTTTTTTTTTGTAGGACTCCCAAATATATATAAAGTTTTAGAAAAGTTATTTATGTAGCTTTTTTAAACATTTTAAAACATTTTAACCTGTATTAATGTGAATGATTGTTTATATTTTTTTTAAACTTCCAAATGTTTATTTTTCATGGATAAGTATTTTAAATGTTCAGTCTAGGCTATTTATACATTTTCAATTGCATAACTGGTGTTTAAATTTTATTGGTGGTTCAGGTAGTTAGGATGAGTTTTTAAAGGGTTTATTCTCAAGCTTTTTTACATCTGATGAAGTCTTACGTTGATGAAAATGTGGTGATTCATTAAGTGTTTATATTTTTTGATATATTTTATTAATCTGGACATTAAACTTTGTTTCCTGGTTTCTGGTCTTGGTGGTGGTCCTTCCTAAGTGCCTGCATTTGTGGATTACTAGTACTTATTTTGGCATCTTTATTAAGTGTATATCCATGCTACACTGTAGCTATAGACTTTCCCCCTGCCCACACCTTCTGCAGTGCCTTTAAATGGGGAAAAAAACGTTTTTTAAAATATGACATGAGTTAAATTAGAGGTTAGAAATATAAGATGCAAATATTTCCCAGAAATTTTAATTTCTACTTGTGTGAGGGGATATTCATGTCTATTCTTATGAAGACATACTATATCACATTTTGATTGCTACTGTTTTTATGCTTGCTTATTGTGATACATTCAACAAGGTTAGTAATGAAACTAATGTTTAGCAGAACATGGGAGAGCATCTTTCTTTTCCAAAAATACAGTACATTTCTCTGGTTTAGATAACAGACAGTGGCATAATACTGACTCAATTATTCCAGCTGCAACTTTATTGCACTTCAATGGATCAAATTTATTTGTAGGAAGCATGTCAACTTTCACATTGCTACTAAAATTCTCTTCCATATTAGTGGAAGAGAATATAGCTATGGGTAGCCTCCCCCCATATTTGAAGCAAGTTAACTTATTACATGTTACCTTTTGCTTCACAGAGGATGGCACATTCCTCTTGGAAACTTTATGCTTAGAAGAAGTTTGATTTAGCACACTATGCTATTGGCTAATACGTGTGATGAATATCAGCTTTTAGCAGTTTGTCAGCATTTAAATTCCAGTTATAATTGTATGGCTTGTGCATCAGAGGTTATCATGGCCCTAGCTAGTAGTTTTCTCTTATGCTTGTCATAATCTGTAAAATTAGTCCCATCTATGTCCATATGTGTATTAATGCCTGGGATAACAGTATTTTTGTGCATTCTGTTCTGTCACACTTTGCATGGAATGGTGAGCATACTCCGCTAAATATAGTTCACAGGATCATAGGATCATAGGCAGTTTCTAGGCTAACTGCTCCAGGTCCCTTACAAGACTAGCCAAGCTCAACCCGTGTCCCCAAGGGTGTCTGGTTCAATCAGATACTTAAATCAGCATCTATTGCCCCTGTCCAAGAGGGACACAGGTGGAACCCCCAGGGTGAATTTCTGGTTACCCATCCAATTGTCCAAATTACACTTAAATAGGGCCAACAAGAGGCTTTGTTTAACATGAATAGGAAGCTTGTTTCAAAGGTGGGGCAACCTCTGTGAGACAAATCTGTCTCTCCAGCAAGTTCTGTTGATGTCACATACCAGGTTAAGGTCCTTTGAGTGAGTGACCCATGTGCCATTTGACTTGCTTATGAACGTGCAACATTTCCATTAAAACTGGGTCAGAGATTGCTCTATATGCAAGGCACAGGTCGCATCTGAGCTGTCTGTATGACAGAGTAAACTGACAATAATTTCAGTCTGACCATATAAGACAGATCTTGAAGACCCTGAATTTTCTTTGTAAGGAACGTTTGTGGTCTCTCCAATTGCTGCAGGTGTTTGGAAAGGAACATACCAAAGGGAGCGTCGTACTCTACTTCTGGCCTGATGAAGAAAGAGTACAGGGGGGATCATTGCCCCTTTTTTTCTGGAGACAATGCCCTTACTTATGAGGCAAGCAATATAAAATGCCCTTCTTACCACTGCAAGACTTGGTGATTGAAGTTAAAGTTGCTGTTGACCTGTGTGCCCAGATCTCTCACCACTGACTGTGTGCTTAAGGTATTGCCATTGATGCGGTAGTTTGCAAGAACTTCACTTTTGCTGAAGGGGATGATAATGCATTGTTTTGCATTAAATTTAAGACCATGACTTTGGCACCAGTCATCAGTCTGCATAAGACCTTCCTGCAGGATGTTGACATTGCTAGGGGTTACAATGATTGCTCCCAGGTTGCAGCCATCAGGAAAATTTGTCAGCTACAGTTCTTTAGTTTTAGCCTATACTTTGGAGAAGTAGATTATGAATAGTAGGGGTCCCAGAATTATCCCTGTGGAACACCACTGGTTACAGGTCTGCAGGAGGAGGTGGTGTCCCCTATTTTGACTGTATGAGTTCTATCACTGAGCCAGTTTGCAACCCACCTAACAATACATGGGTTGATTCCAGCTTGGTGAATTTATCAATGATGCCTGAGTGGGGGATTGTGTCAAAAGCCTTCACCAAGTCTAGGTAGGCTATATGCACAGATTTGCCCTCATCTAGGGCTTTGGTGACTGTCTTGAAGAAGTCCACCAAGTTTAACAGGCATGATCTCCCCTTGAGAAAGCCAAACTGGGAGGGTTGAGAGTTTGGAAATCTCCTAAATCTTTGTTAATAAGGTCCATTATGATTTGTTCTATGGCCTTGCAGATAAGGCTGGTCAGGCTAATGGGTCTATAGTTCCCAGGGCCTGTGGATGCACCCCCTTTATGCAAAGGAATGACAGTAGCTGTTTTCCATTCCACTAGTACAAACCCAGTGCTTAGGCTGTGACTGAAAAGAATGCCCAATGGTGATGCTAATTCCTTTTTTATCCCATGTAGAACACAGCCCTGGATGTTGTCTGGTCCCATAGATGCTTTGTTTTGGCCTTGGAGAGAGAGTTTAAGACCTTTTCCTCAGAGATACTAGGTGGGGGATAGGTGTTAGGGATCCTTTGGGGTATATGTGGCGGGGACAGGAAAGTGAATTTTTTCCTGAACTTGTCAGCCAACAGGTTTGCTATATCCACAGGTTCTGTATGTGTAATACCATTAACTATGAGTTCAGTGCAAATCTGGGCCTTACCTTTGAGGTTACAGATGTAACTAAAGAACACATTGTGGCTATCCTTTGTTAGGAAAGCTAATTTGGATTCATAGTTAGCTTTGGAGGAGGAGCCTTATTTGCTTGTTTAAGTTGAGGAGGGCGTATTTCCAGTTTTGAGACCATTCCTTCTTACTCTTAGCAATTTCTTTCTCCTATTGTATAGCCTGTTAATGGTAGTTGTCCACCAGGCAGGTTTATTTTTCCTTGAAAATCTTGCTTTGGTTCTATCAGGTATGCCAGAGCCAATACAATTGTACAGGTGCTCGTATAACGCATTGGTGTATAACTCAGCATAGGTGTCTGTTCCATCAATGGGGGAGTGGCTATGCAGTTATTTATGCTGTCACATAAGAGGTCGCAATTGGTCTTGGAGAAGATTTTTAGTCTAGTTGTTGCTAGGGGGGGTCTTGTGTTATTGTTACTTTTAGTGAGACTGGTTTCTGGTCAGATCTCACCAGGGATGGTTACACAG
The DNA here is from genome assembly GCF_019279795.1 of Protopterus annectens. Lineage (NCBI taxonomy): Eukaryota > Metazoa > Chordata > Ceratodontiformes > Protopteridae > Protopterus > Protopterus annectens. Next base: position 1,922,364,856 of record NC_056729.1, read on the forward strand.
TGGGGGTGTTGCAGCAGTTCCCCATGTTGTGAGCACCAGATCCAAGATGTTTGAGCCCCTTGTGGGTGTGTCAACCAGCTGATCCAGGGCATTGGAGTTAACAAAGTCCAGGAAGCTTTAGGCAATGAGGTTATACACATATAATTTACCCACTCAACGAATGGATAATTAAAGCCACCCAAAGCCGGGGTGTTTGGTTGTATCTTGATTGACTCAAGTATATCCAAGTAGGCTGAGTGGATGTCCTGATTCATGGAGGAGGTCCTAGAGCTGGCAATGACCTGAAGAGGCATCTTACCTACAGTCAATTGCACCCAAAGTAATTCAAGTGAATCATGCTGTTTAACTAATCTAGAGGTGTATTTATCTTTAATGAATATTGATACACCAGATCCTTTAGTTCTCACAACTTCAGTTTGTGTTCTAAAGGTGTGGAAGGAAATGTAATCTGGTATAGCTGGGGTGCTATCTGCAGCTTTAAACCAGGTCTCAGTGACTGCACAAAGGTCAGCATCTTCCAATGTGAGGAATGCTTCCAGTGAGTGCAGTTTCTGGTTTAGACTCTTAGCATTTAGCAGCATAACACTGGGGTTGTTTTTAGAGGGTATTTTTACATGGGGAATTTTGTTCTTGTGACATTGCCTAAAAAAGACACTATGGGGTGGCAAAAGCCTTATCCAGTAACCAAAATCCCAGGGTGACAGATGAAGACCATCTCTGGCAATGCATTGTAGTCTGCGACCATGTCATCCCAGGCTGACAGATTCTTGATCCCCTTTGAATGACACCAGAAACTAAGCCAATTGTTCAAGTTAATACTTTTTTGTTTGTATTGACATATCATCCTAGGCGAAGGTAAAATGCTGCTTAAGGCTTGGGACATACCTGCCTGAGACACATAATCAGAGAGCTCAGTCATGTCTCTCTTCAGATAGTCCAGTGAGTTACATCTCAAGTTGTTGACACCTGCATGGACTATGATGGAGTCACAACAGTGCCTGTTGTTGAGAGACTTGAGTGATGTGGCAGATACTGGCACCTGACATACAGCTAACCGTAACTTTTTCCTTATCCAAGGTGAGAGGGACATCTGTGTGTCTCACAATTGAGTCGCCTAAGACTAAGATGTTTGTTTTGGGTTATGTCTTAGGGGCTTGACTGGTGAGACACGGGTGTGTGATATGTTATGTGTACTATGTTCTGCAGAGGACAAATTAAGTGAATCATGCTTGTGTTTGTGTTTGGCAGTTCTTCAATGTTAAGGTAAGGTTCCAGGTCATTCTCACTGATCAGCTTTTAAGGGAGGTCTAACGATAATAAAAAGTCTTATTTTAGATATGTGAGCTCTCTGTGAAAGCAGTACTCCATGTCAAGCATATTGACTTTTCTAAAATAGTGGATATTTTTAATAAATATTTTACTAATGTGCATGCCTTAGGAGTGGTCTTGACTTTATGCAACTGTGATATTTCAAACTCAAGATGCCTAACACTTTTTGCTGAAATTGTTAAATAATCATTACCAGGGTAAAATACACATCAAGTCTGGCATCTAACAATTAATTTGGACAGTCATAAGCATACATGCAAGATGATCTTGTTCGATGACTTGATGCAATATACATTTCTTTGCTATCACAGGGTATAGATTGGACCAATTACTTTAACACTAATAATTGGTAAATATATTGAATGAGATACTTGGTTAATATCAGTAACTCTAACCAATTACTTTAACACTGATAACTGGTAAATTTATTGAGAGAGAGATACTTGGTTAATATCAGTAAATCAAAAGAGTAGTTGCCCATCTCTTATGAACCTGTACCAGTGTGGATTAACAGAAGGCCACTCGATCCTTAGTAATTTATCAAATTTCTAGGTTCCTCTATGTACATATTTAGATTTGGGGTTAGGATATTTGTTGCATATCAAGACATAGAAAAGGCCTTTGATACATCGGATCACAAAGTCATCATTAAGAGCATAAAGTTGTATAATATAAATGCATTTATAATTTAGTGGGTTGAAAGAGGTCAAATTGAAAAATCAAACAGAGTTGTTTTCCAGGAATGGAACTGAGAATGACCTATAATAAAATTCATTAATTCCAGGGTTTTATTTTGGGGCCAGTGCTCTTAAACATAGTCTTGCAACAGTTGCAGCAGATTCCAAATGTTAGAGTAAAAGTATGAAGATTCCATTTATTTGTTTTATTTTGTTTGTTTGTTTGTTTCTTTCTTTCTTTACTGGGGGGGGGGGGTGCACTCGTATAACAAGCTGTTCAGCCATTGTGCAGGTCAAATGCAAATTATAGAAGCTTAAAACACTACAAACAAAATAAGCAACATAAGCATTGCATACAAGCAAGAGCATGTAATTGTGATAAATACAAAAAGCTATAAGGAAATGCACACAATGTATGGATTTTTAAACAGAAATGCAGATTGCACCACCACTTAAGTGAAGAAGTATGTATAATATATGATACAAATTTATAAAAATAATTGACTATAAAAGTAGTGTAAGAGTAATGACAATGTTTAATAGAGAACTACTAAAAAGACTCCGATTGATATCAAAACTGGAATTGGAATTATACTAAATATCTCCTCTGATATTACTTATTTAAATGGACACTTAGAAACTCTAATGTTATGGATGACTTCAACCATACTAGTCTTTAGTATAAAGAAATATAAAGTGATGAAATTAAGTCATGTAGCTGCTGATACGGAAGTACATTTGAACAGCACTGCAAGCAAGGAAGTTGATGCCATTAAACATCTTGATATACGGATCAGTAATAAGTTACAATACACAGAAAATGAATGATTGCTTGGCTATTTATTAAGTAAGTTTGCCCGACAATATGGTGTAATTCTAGATTTTTAGTTTATTATAAAATTGACCTCCAGTTATTGAGTAGGCACATTAGTGGACGTCTGGACAAAGATTCAGAACAAACTTAACTTAATTTCTTCTGTATTACTTGCAAGCACTTGCTTTTAATGCACTACAAATGCAAGCTTAAGAGAATTTCCATTCACTAATTTATAATAAACTTAAGAATGAAACAGACATATTGGTCTGACTTCCATCATCTTTAGATTTACAAGCTCCTTAAGGAAGGTTTTTTAGCTTCAGTTATTCTAGTCTTATGGAACAAGCTCCTTGTATCCATCAGGCAGGCAAACTCAATAACATGTTTCAAAACCTCACTTGTTAAATAGGTAGGAGTACATTGTTACCAGACAAACATTATAGTTCACTGTGTGTACTGCTGGCCCATACATTGCTCTGAAGACTGTTCCACAACTTCTCTGAATCTGTGGATGTATCACTCTGATAAAATATGTTCGAATCATAGTACACACTCAAAATGGCAATATGTTGCGTAGAGTCAAATGGGTAGCACAGGGTGTCTCAATTATTTTTATACACCTTTACTTGGTAAAATAGTAGTTTTCTGTGAAATAAAAAACACATTTAATCATTATTTGGTGCTATGCTTCACATTTGACCACAAAGGCTCCATTACTCATTTCCTCAGGGTAAGAGCTCTCCATCACATTTGCTACCCCGGGGTGAGAAGTGAGCTGCAAGAATGACACCATTATCAGCAGTAGGGTTTGCGGGATGTTGTCTTATCCCTGATAATTTTTCTATTATTCTGCACATGCCCAGTGATACCTTAAATGTTAGGCATGTAGAGGATTGCACAGGAGTGTCATCCTCTTCTGTATATAAGAAGAACTTACAGATGTCCTGGACCCTTGAGGCATGCACCTCCACTTGTTCTCTCTTCTTCTGTCATTGAATTCTACTCAGACATTCTAGCAGAGCCCAGTGATACCTTAAATGTTAGGCATGTAGAGGATTGCACAGGAGTGTCATCCTCTTCTGTATATAAGAAGAACTTACAGATGTCCTGGACCCTTGAGGCATGCACCTCCAGTTGTTCTCTCTTCTTCTGTCATTGAATTCTACTAAGACATTCTAGCAGAGCACACACTTGCAGTTAGCATGTACATTCCCTTACAATTTGAGATAACTGAGCAGGCTCTGCCTCTCTTTCATCACCCCATCCCACACACACACACACACACACACACACACACACACACACACACACACACACACACACACACACACACACACGTGCGCGCACACACATATACACACACACACACACACACACACACACACACACTGGCTGGATGACAAATCAATCCCAAATTATCTGGATCCCTCTACACCATGTATCAAACTCTAATTCAGACATTTGGAGATATAAAGTTTCAGTACACGTACTGACTCTTAACGGTAACAATTAGCATGACTAACGTTTGAAAAAAGGTTCCAGTTATCTAGCTTGTTTAATGTAATAATAATCATGATACACCAAGTAGAAGCTGAGTTACTTAAAAATATATTTAAAAGAAGGGTTAAGAGGGTGGCCTAATGGTTAAGGTGTTTGCCTTACAAACACAAGGTGCAGGGTTTGAGTCTCACATGGGATAATTGGCTAGGCATAAAACGGCTCGCAAGGGCAGTTAGCTTAGTACCAATCTATGAACCTATGAACCTATTTGGTTCTGAGCAGTGTTCAGTGCAAATTTTATCCAAAGAGCAGCTTATTGGAAACAGTGACACACCTTGACTCTGCATACAGGATATTATTTATACAATTAAATCCATTCTACCTCTTAAGTTCCCCAGAAATATTAAGCAAAAGAACAGTTCTCATTTTCAGTATCACAAAAAGCATTTAAAAAATCACTTAAATATCTCAATCCAATTCATTATTATTGTATGTTTTGTTGACTGACGAATCCTGCATTTACAATGTTACTTTTGATAATTTCTAGCAACATAGGGTTTGCATACCGCAAGTAGAAAATGCATAAACAAGTGATACTGTGGAGAATATGTTTTATAAATTTCTTTATAGATTATTTATATTTCCCAATATCAATTACATTGACGCATGTCAAAATATGTCATATTACCAGCACAACACCTTTACCTAAAATGCTTTCTCTTCTTTGTGAAATAAACACTTTGCACATTAATAATATTCTATCATTGTCAAGTATATATAAATCTTTAAGAAACAATATGCAAATCTGAGAGGACTCCTTATGGAATTTCACAGAGAGAATAAAGAAATCCATTTTTTCAAATAGTGATAAAGAATTAGTACTTAAATCAATTAGTAGCACAACATCACCCCCTTCTTGGAAAATCTTCACTTGGAAATACATCCATAGGAGCTTTATTACCCCACATAAGATGGACTTGATATCAAAAAACAATCTTAATAAATGTTGGAGATGTGAGGAAATACTTTGTGCAGATTTGGTACACATGTTTCTTACATGTAAAATAGTAACTCCATTCTGGATAGAGTTCAGAAATTTCATAAAAGCATTGTGGTCGGACAAGTGTGAAGTATCTGACTCATTATTACTGTTTAATGCACCGATACCAACACATATCCCCAAAATACAGGTGCACCTTCTTTGATCCTTGCTTGCAATTGCAAGAAAAATCATTACGTCAAATTGGAAGTGTAAAAAAAATGCTATCATTAACAGATTTTTTCACTATTAGCTAAACTTGTATGTAACAGGGAGTTGCAAACTATTTCAGAAAGAACTACTAAGAACACATAAGGAATTAACTTTGTTGAAGATTGAAAAACTACTAGATAAAATGTAATCACAACAATGACATTGTATCTGTTATGGACATTGTAAATAGTTATTGTTCCATGTTATGTTTTTAAGACATATATTGTGCATATTTAGATATTATATTTCTTGTATTATTTCATTTCATGAAAATCAGTAAAAAATGTTTTAAAAAAAGAATGCAGTATTAAGCATGTAAAATAAAGCTATACATAGTTTTGCCCTCTAAATTCCAAATCCTCTGCTAATGTAATGTAAACTACATTCATCCTGAAGACTTCTACACAACAACCTAGTTGTAAAGTCCTGTCTTTTAACTGCAAAGGTTTAAGAAATTTAAGTAAGAGAAACTGTCTTAGTTAAATTGCATGTTTTCAAGAGTCTGTTACCCTGCACTATTATATATCTCTATGGGTCTAAGTTGTTTAAACGTTACTTACCTGAGCTCATTCATCCAAAATGCCATTACAAGAATGCACGATCTGCCAAATTCCTTTCCCTGTGAAATGAGCCACTTGTCCACCATGATGAACTTTGCCCTCTCTTCAGTTTAGTGTGATCCTGGAGTTGGTATATTTAAGTAGGGGGTGTTGGGGGCAAAGCCCCCCACTTTGGTGAGTTTAGTTTGGCTTTGTTTTGGTGTACTACCATGGTGACCAAGTGGTTCCTTTCAGAGGGAAAGGAATTTGGCAGTCTGTGCATTCATTTTAAGGGCATTTCAGAGGTATGACTTGTGTAAGTAGTGGTCGTTTAAATGTTCTTTCATTTAAACAACGTAGACCTATATCTATATATATATATATATATATATATATATATATATATATATATATATATATATATATATATATATAATATAGTATATTATATATCTATATTATAGTATATTATATACATATATATATATATATATATATATATATATGTGGGTCTACTGCTTTTGGTCGAATTACATTTGGTCGAAAATTATTTCAGGCAGCCCACTTCACTGAAAGCACATTTGGTCGAATTCCATTTGGTTGAAAATGGAATATTGCCCCTGCCCACTGCAGTGCGACCCTGGAGTGAGAATATAAAGTTAGGGGGGCACAGCTCCCACATCGGGGGGGTATGGTGGGCGTAGTCCCCCACATTTTGCAACTAGTTTTTACTGACATAAGTTTCAATGTATTTTTAATGGATACACACATATATAATAGTGCCACCCACACCCCCCAACTTTATATTCTCACTCCAGGTTTGCACTGGGTTCGCATATGGGTTTTCAGTGAAATGCATTTTCAGTGAAGTGGGCTGCCTGAAATCATTTTCGACCAAGTGTAATTCGACCAAAAGCAGTAGACTCATATATATATATATATATATATATATATATATATATATATATATGTGTGTGTGTGTGTGTGTCCAGTTTTATATCATAGATACATAATTTTGGTTGCATTCTGAACAACATTTTTGCAGTGTTGACTAGGACAGAATGAAGTATGATCAGACATGACCTTGAGCATTTTGGGTTTGTCAAGGGTAGATCCTATTTGATGAATCATGTGAACTTCTTTAACTCATTTCATCTGGAACAACAGGAGGCTAATTAATACATTTGCATCCTGAGATCCTCTAAACCTGCAAATCACTTGCTTCCTGAGGGCTTTTGTCAAAAATCCACAACTGAAATGCATTTTGTTAGATTTATAACATCTGATAAATACTATGAGCTATGAAAAATGTAAAACAAAGCTCTTTGGTAGACAATGGGCATAAACTCCCATTACTATCGAAGGCCTAACTGTAGACTGTGAGTTTGTAATGCAGATTTATAGAAAAACTATATGTTGTTTGCCAAAAATATTAGTGTTATGCTAAAACAAAGATATCAGTTACATAATAGTTAACTTCTACAAGAGCTTTACTATGATGCATAACATGAGATGATGGCATGCTACTGTTTTTTTTTTATTACAATATCTATGCAAATTATGCACATAATTTTACATTTGAAAACATGTATGATATATGATAGATATCAGTTGCAAGACTGAGTGCCTTAACATTTTCCATAATATGGCATCATTTTTAACTTTAAGTCACATAGCTTTTATGACATTTATGCCATTATGTGAATGTAGGTAACTGTCATAACTGCTTTACAAAAAGAGGATTCATACCTCAGAATGTCTCAACATTACCCACCATGTTTTAATGTTTTGTTAACAACACCCATTGTTTGAATAGAATAAGTCCAACAATAATCTATGTTTGCATTATTGTCAGCATGGAAATATTTCATATTTTTCATAACTTTTTGCAACCACTCCTTAATAAATCCAGCTTTGCACGTTACATGCTGACCATTTCACTGTCATGCTTAGTAAATCATGTCAGCTTCTAGATGCCACCTTGCTACCTTAATTTTATGTATGTACTTTTACTAGGACTTCAGAAATTAGTCTTTGAAAACAATGACAAGTGTGCTTGGGTCAGAGTACAGGAAAGCCTGCTATAAAGATGAGTATACTCTTACAAGATATGCAGGAACTCTGCTTTCCTGAAGACTGCACTCTTGTAGGAAACAATGAGTTAAGAGGATTACTGAGGCTGCAGAATTTGAACAAGCTGTACTGAGAGCATTCCTTGACCTTACCAAAGCTTTTAACCCCACATCATATGCAAGTATAATGAGCAAGTTGAAGGCGCTACAACTTGACTCATATGACATTAGGTGGATAGCCAACTGGCTTAGAGACTGGCCTCATTAAGTAAGAGTTGGGGGTGCATCCTCCCCGAGCACGAAGGTGACCAGTTGAGTTCCACAGGTATCTGTGCTGGGATCTAAGCTATTCAGCATCTACTTCTCAGATCTCCCCTTATCAAATTAGGATCTTTAGTTGGCAAATTTTGTGGATGATTGTAAGCTGGGAGATGTAGTAAAGTCCCCCCCCTGACATACATGCACTCCATCATGAGCTTACATATGTCAATAACTGGTGCACTAAAAATGTGCTCAAGCACAATGCTAAAAAGTGCAACATTGTAGCATTTGGTAAGTACTCCCTAGCTTCAGCTTGTAGCATAAGTCAGATACCATAGAAAAATAAAGTGATTCCAAATATTTCATATTCAGAAAAAGTTCTTCTAGATGAAATTAAGAATGATTGTAATTTAAGAATTATGGCACCTGATTAAGGAGGGGGAACAGTCTTTATGGATACTATAATTTATGAATTTAAAGTGATGAATATACTAGAAGATAATGTGAAATATTCTAGAGTGTCACTAAATTAAATTAATATTTCTTATAAAAATGTTTTTCTAACATTAAATGAATTATTACTAGAGGGATCGATAGATGTAAAATTATTTCAGTTTTTACATAATGAGAGATCTACTTGATCTCATCATCACGAACATGGGATCAAAATGTTCAACACCGGAAGTATACCCCTCACTGGTGAGATCAGATCATAAACTAATCTCGCTGGAGGTCCTCATCCCGCCCCCACCTGAAACAAAAAAGACCACAGTGAAAAACTTCTCAAAAGCCGATTTCACACTTCTAAAAACTAGTGTGGTCTCCTTTAAGGCCCCTGAGCCAGTGGTAAACATTACTCAAACCGCTGAATCACTTACAAATGCCTTCTACCAGCACCTACAGGACTGCATGGATCAGGCAATCCCAAACAAAACTAAGACTCTCTGTACCAAAGGCAAGCGTCCAGTCTGGTGGACCCCAGCCATAAACAAGCTCTACAACAAAAGAAGGAAGCTACTACAAGATAGAGCAAAATCCTTGAAAGGTAAGACACCTTTGATCATTATAAGTAAAAAACTAAGAGCTCTCATAAAATCATCCAAGGCAAATTTTGAGAGAAAAATCGCCAAGGACTCTAAAGACAATCATAAGGCCTTCTTTAGCTATGTTAGAAACCTAGGAGGAAACTCCCAGATATGCTCAGAATTAGTTCAAAATGATGTGAAAATTACTGAACCTACACACATTGCTAACATACTGGCTGACAGGTTCAGTGCAAACTTCTCCCCTCCCCCAAAAGGAGAGATATCTATTCCAGAGGATTGTAGCCCCCAAACATCTCCAACGCCCAGGTGAGAACTGCCCTCACTAAGGCAAAAACACAGCATCCATGGGACCGGATGGTGTCCCCGGCTGTGTGCTTCATGAACTCAACGAGGAATTAAACCCACAGTTAGGACAGCTGTTTAATCTTAGCCTCACCTCAGGATACGCACCCAAGGAGTGGCGCACGCGACTGTGGTCCCACTTCATAAGGGCGGTGCCTCCACAGACCCTGGAAATTACTGCCCCATTAGCTTGACAAGCCTTATCTGCAAAGCCATGGAGAGGATCATAATGGAACTCATAAATAAAGACATAGGAACTTGCAGACTTTGGATCCAACCCAGTTTGGCTTTGTCAAAGGCAGATCCTGCCTCTTAAACTTGGTTGACTTTTTCGAGACAGTCACCAAGGCCATTGATGAGGGAAAGGCAGTCCATACAGCCTACCTCGACCTGGCAAAGGCCTTCGACACAATACCCCACTCAGGTATCATCGAAAAACTCATCAGCTTGAATGTAAACCCATACATCACAAGATGGGTTGCAAACTGGCTGAGTAACAGAACCCACAGGGTCAGAGTTGCTGGAGCCATGTCAGACTCAAAGCCTGTCACAAGTGGTGTCCCACAGGGCTCAGTCCTGGGTCCACTCTTGTTCGGCATCTACTTTTCTGAAGTACAAGCAAACACAGGAGGGTTATGGCTGACAAAGTTTGCAGATGACTGCAAACTGGGCGCCATAGTCGAAAACACATCTGACACATCCTCCAGAAGGGCCTCACAGAAACGGATAACTGGTGCCAGAGCCATGGCCTGAAGTTAAACGCCAAAAAATGCATAGTCATACCCTTCGGGAAAAACAAGGTTACCCCTAGCTACCATATAGGTGGCAATCCACTGAGCACAGAAAAAGTCATCAGGGATCTGGGGACCCAAGTTGACAGTAGCCTTCGCTTGACACTCATGTTGCTAAAGTAGTTAGGAAAACCTTCTATATCGCCCACCTGATCATGAAGGGATTCACATCTAGATCAAGGGAGGTCATCGTCCCCTGTACTCATCACTCATTAGACCTATGATTGAGTACAATGCCCCGTTCGGAATGTATCTGACCAGACACCTGCTGCAGCTTGAAAGGCCCCAAAAGTTCCTCACCAAAAGGATAAAGGGTCTCAAAAATATGTCTTATGCTGCCCGACTGAAAGAACTCCAGCTCTATTCAGTCTCATACCGCTTGCTCAGAGGTGACCTGTGCCTGACATATAAGGCCATGTCAAACCCAGATTTGATGAATATGCTTCACCTCAAAAATCTAGATCCCTCAGAACCACAAGGGCGGAGACTTAAACCTTGACACGGTTATAAATAGAACGTGCTGGAGGGACAGATTCATCACCCAGAGACTCCCTATGCTGTGGAACAAAATCCCGGTACATGTGAGGCAGAGCACCTCGCTGGCCTTGTTCAAGAGGAATCTTGACCAATGGATGGGAGATCGCAGATATACCCCAGGGATTACTTCAGTGTCACTGCTTGACAGAGGCACAGAAAAATGATAGGCATAGTTTTTATTCAAACTAAAGGGGTGGCGAAAGCCACATAACTATGGGCTAGGCTTATAAATGCCCTTGGGCAGATAGCCTAGTATGAACCTATGAACCTATGAACCTATAAGGTACCTAGTATATTTGGAAAACCTAAAGTACATAAAAATTTATTAGACCAACCCCTTCGATTGATAGTAGCAGCAGAAGTTTCTGCTACAGCTCCCTTGGCTAGATTTTTGGATATTAAATTAAAGTCTTCATCTGTGGCTTGTAATAATACTTTAAAAGACACATGGGATCTACTAAAATAGATAAGACCAGAAATATATGATGAAATAATTATGTTTATTACTATAGACATAGTTAATTTATTTTCTTCAATCCCACATGATGTGGGATTACTTTGGTTAGAAGAAGCTATGGTGGATGCTGGAACATTAAGTCATACGGATTTTAGACTATGTCTAAGTTTGATGGATCTTGTGTTGACTAATAATTATGTACACTTTGAAGGAGAGTTTTTCAAGCAGATTCAAGGAGTAGCAGTGGGTGCACGATGTGCATCCACATATGCTAACATTGTTCTCTCAGTACTGGAGAAAAAATATATTCTAAATTCAAAATATAGTAAGTGCTGGGAACTCTATAAACAATATTTGGATGACATCTGCTTAGTGTGGGATGATACAGAAGAAAAGTTTTTTTGAATTCTATGCTATATAATGAATACTACAACTTTACTTATAATATACAATATGAAAAAATGAATTATTTAGATATTACTATACATAAAGCAAATGGAAAATTTAAATCAACAGTATATAGGAAAGATATATATGCAAATTCATATCTCTTTTTTACAAGTTACACCTTTTTAGTCAAAAACGTAATTTAGTCAAAGAACAATTTGTTAGGGGAAGTCGAATGTGTTCGGCGAATGATGATTTTATAGTTGAAAGTAAGTTCTTAGAACAAATGTTTTTACAGAGAGGATATCCATTAAAACTAATTGAAGAAGTAAAAAAAGGAAGTAATTATAGGTAGAGCTGATAGATTTGCTCCCATACTAGGGAAGAACTCTGGTGAAATAGGTATAATTCATGATAATGAGCATACTAATAGTATATTTGAACAGACATTTGTGACTAACTATAGCGGAGATGCTAAAGCTAAAGTAAAGACAATAGAAGAAGTATGGGGAAGATTTTCTGCAATATCAGATATAAATATATTTGATACCGCATTTAAATGTATTTTTAAGAAAGTGTGAAATATTAAGAATATTAAAGAAAGACATAAAGGAGTGCACCCTTATGGACGTAGTAAGAAAGGCACTTTTAAATGTGGTCATTGTTCACAATGCCCTTTTATATATATATATATATATATATATATATATATATATATATATATATATAATGGAGAGAAGGTAGAATTAGCAGCTAGGAACAGAGTAATTAGTAGTAAGGAATATTACACGTGATAGTTATGGACTCATTTATTTAGTATTATATAAAGCATGTAGTGGTTTCTATGTGGTTAAAACAGAGAGAAAGCTCCGAAGAAGAATATATGAACATCTTTATGAAGTAAAAAATAAAAACAATACTAATGACCTTTTTAGACAGTTTAGTATGTCATAAAGCATTATTTTCTTTTTTTATGTTAGAAATGGTGACTAAAGATATAAGAGGAGGGCTATGGGAATTACATATAGAAAATAGAAAATTATTTTGGCAAATAATGTTGGAAGCCAATAGATTCCCTGGCATGAATGAATATTTATCTTTAGCTCCTGTTTTAAAAATTAGAGCTGCTAAACTTTGAAGTGCAATATTTTTTTGACCACCGGATGGAGTATCCTGCTGCTAGTTTAATACAATTAAATTATATATGTATTTTATTATTTTATTATGTGTTTTATAAGAATTTTAAAACAAGAAGGATACATGAATTGTTATTAAATATTTATTTGTGTAGTTAATGTAAATGTATATGCCTAAGAGACTGTGTGTTAGTATTTAAATTTCTAAGATAGTAAATATTATATAGTAAATGAATGGTTTTATTGAATGGAAAATGCTATTGGTTGATGATTTAATTAAGCAAATATAAAAGTGGCTTTAATTTTATGCATTTTATCTGATGAAGTCAGGAGAGGATGAAAACGCATTTATATGTGAAACGTTTATGTGGAGGTCTTTTTACTTTGTGAAGCTGAATAAAAGTGTTTCATTGGAGTTGGACTACTTCCTAAGTGCTATTTTTTGAAGCACTCCATCATGAGCTTACATATGTCAATAACTGGTGCACTAAAAATGTGCTCAAGCTCAATGCTAAAAAGTGCAACATTGTAGCATTTGGTAAGTACTCCCTAGCTTCAGCTTGTAGCATAAAGTCAGATACCATTTCAAAATGAAATGGTCATGAGAGATCTGGGCACATGGGTGGACAGTTTGACCATCATGTTGCAGTCATGGTTATGAAATGTGTTTACCTTACACATCTCATAGCAAAAAGTATTTCTTCCAGATTAAAATAAGTCCTCACCTCTTTGTACTCTGCATTGATTAGACCCATCGCTGAGTACAACACCCCATTTGGGATGTACCTTACTAAGTCCATCAAGCAATTGGAAAGATCCCAGAGGTTTAAACCAAAAAGATCAAGGGCCTAAATGATCTGAATTACAAAGAATGATTGATAGTGTTATCCCTAGAATCAGTTTCATATGGACTCATTAGAGGTGATCTGTATCTTGCTTATAAGGCTGGAAGAACTCTTCTATCTCAATAAAACATACAGTCCAGCTACCACTAGGGTCAGAGATCTACATCTACTCCAACAGATAACTAAAACAAGGTGATTGGACTGGTTTGTCATGCAGCACATGCCTCTTCTCTGGAACAAACTTTCTCTCCAAGTGAACCAGTGTGACACACTGTCTGCCTTTAAAAAAGGAGCTGGACAACTGGATGGGTATTCATAAATTTACCTCTGATGTGTCTTTTCTTGAAAAGAGTAGCAATGTCTAAAGGGGGGTACTGGCTAGGCATAAATGGCCTCATGGCTCTGTTACCTTGTAACAGCTATGGCTCTATGATTCTATGGTCTTAAAAGGCACTTCATTAATAACATAAATTTAGCCATTTTTAGTATTGACTAGGAAAGAATTATTTTTTAACAGGCATTTCATTTAGAGCATAAATTTAAACCAAGATGCAATTTCAGTTATATGTTACTGTAATTAGCTCCACATATGTAAGCTAACAGCACAGATTCAAATATGATATGCCCTCACTAGCCCTTTACTGAGACTGCCATGTCATCATGGTTAGATTGATAGATGCTCATCATTAGCCTTTTGACTGGCAGACACCTTTACTATACTGCAAAATTACTACTACGTTAGTTTTTCAATGAAGTCAGCAAATACAAATTTAAAGTACAGTATTGCAGAATTACTGCAAAGGAAGTGAAACACTGAAGTCAGTAAATGCATGCCTTGTTTACTGTTCTGCTCAAATGCTTAGACCCTCTGCATATAATTAATGAAAAATATAATCAATATTTTTTCATTAGTAAATAAAACTTTAAAGTATTAGACAAATATAATTAACATTTTTCATTTAAGTAAATACAGATATACAGGAAATGAATTAATGGGGTGTGCCACTCTGTTTACCTCCATGATCCACACAGAATAAAACATTGACCTAAAATGTCCAAATGTACAAATGCTTGTTGTAAGGCAGCTATCTCCTTAACACTACACTTGCAAGTTCTATCTGAGTAGTGAGAATGTTTTTTATATAAATATTCACAATGCATTAAATTTCATAACTTATATCAAATTGATTTTACCAAGGGGATTCTATATAATACATTTTATGTTTGGTCTGTTTATCTATCAGGTTGTGTACATTTTTCTCTCTATCTTTCTCTCATGCTTATGTCATAAAATATCTAAAAATCAAAACATCAAATTTCAAAATATCTAAAACAAACAAACAAACAAACAAAAAAAAAAAAAACAATAAAAACACAAAACACCGTAAACTCATAATAACAAATAAAAATAACAAGATGTGAAAAAATGCACCCAACTAACAATAGCCTATATCACAGACCCAACTACAAAGCTGAAATCAAGTTTCATCTTGTGTGGTGGTACTGTTAAGGAAAGGGATTATAGTATTGTAATGTGCAGGGTTATGATTTGGGGCAGTGATGGAGTTAGGGTTAGGATTTGCATACTTCAGTAAGGTGATACATGGCGTTTTATTGTCAGAAAACTACAACTCTGATGAAACAGATGAAAATTTGTATGTGCCTGTGATGATGTACTTTTTGCAAAACAAAGAAGAAGATCAATGTTTTATAGGAGAGCGGAATAAACATAAGGGGGAGATATGGGGGTACATTTATGGCATTATTCAGTATAAAATGTGTTTTGGACTAATTAGGGACAACGGGAATGAAATTTCTATTATTTTTGCACTTGTACCATATGCAAACATGTTTAAAGACCTGGTTTTACATTTATAAACATTCAAACTAGCCAGATTTGGTTTTGGCAGAACTGGCTGATATGAGAAGAATAAGAAAATGGGGTGAAGTTACAGGAGATGGATGCAGACTTCATATTTCCGCATTTCTCAATTTTATGCCTAGATTTGAAGGTATGATACAAAGAAATCTGTTTTATATTACCACCATTTTTAACACAACTCTGCCCACATCATTAAATACTTATCACTACTCTAACCACATCACCAATATGTGGATCTATTTCACACAGTGTGTAGCACTATTCTAAAATTATCAGTACGGAAAATGCACAGCAGTCACACAAACACTAGCCCAAAACTTTATTTTTAAAGCCTTTTTCTGTCTGTCATGCCTGCAAACTATCTTGACACTATCAGAAGTGCCCATGTGTGTCAATCACTAGGTTGTAAACCAGTCACAATGTGGTCATCATCAAGGCAGCTGTGGAAAGTGTTTTTTTGTCCGTATTCTGGCTTTAACTCTGACTTAGTGGCTGATTTGTAAGGTTACAGATGTGAGAGCCTCTTACGCTTTTATCTGTGAGTGTATTAGCACCACATGCCTCATGAAAGCTACTGAGTGGAAGAACCAAGTACACTACAGGAGCCCATATGGTGCACTTTATGCATCTCTCTCGCCCTCTCTCTCAGGTAGGTGGCACCATTGCAGTAAACCAGACTATGTCCTTTTCCTGAAATGCCACTCACACCTATCACCCTACAGCAAGTCCTATAGTGTCCATGTTGTTTGTAGGTCTTGGATTGTTTGGTTGGCAGTCCAAGTTTTTCCTTCACTTCCATAGAATTGATGAAATTTTAATACTACCTCTAGTATGAAAATTGTATTAAATATTACAAAGTTAATGTTAAAAATTATAATCTATACATGAAAATTTGAGATTGCAAAATCTTCCCATAAAAACAACTCAATAAATACTTAACCAAAGTGCAACTTCTACCTATCTACAATGTACAATAAAACATTACAATAAACAATACAGTTAAAAGTGCACCTACTTAATCTCCATACAGTCACACAAAATAGAGGTTAACATGATAAATACATATGTTTGTATGCTTGATGCTCAAACTCACAGCTTTAAAGGACCTCATTTGTTATAAACCTCACAGTATATTACACATTATACAATGACTCCTGCATGCTGATTGGCCAGTCAAACCAGCATGCCCATTGTAAATCCCACAATATACTAACAGAAAAAGTCAGTTGGTATATTGTTTATATTTTATTTTTATTTCTTAAAACATAAAATCTTTGACCCCAACTCTGGACATACCAGAGTGGCAGCTTGGACAAAATACCAGGGAAATCAGGTACGTTATTTAAAATTAAACACACGTACCTGATGTCCCTTGTATTTCTTCCATGCTGTCTCTCTCCTACCCCTAAACTGGCCTAAAGTTTTTTTTTTTATTAAAAAAAAAAAAAAAAAAAAGAAACAAAAATACTGGGTATGTATGGGAACGGAAGTCTCATATGCATGTGCAGTACATCAACACAAGGAAGCACTATACCACTAGCCGTGGAAGAACAGTAATGTGCCATTATACAAAGACATTATTTAAGAAAACTAAGTATGTTTTTTCTTAAATAATGCCATTGTATAATAGCAATAACTGACTATGTGGTTGTGGTATATGGACATTTACCCACGGTTGGCTTTATTTAATCACTTGGGCTTCGTCCTAGTGATTAAACCATGTCAACAGTGAGTAAATTTTCATTATACAATGACCCCCATTAATATTCAAAAATGTGCACACTGATTGGTCAGCGTGGACGTTGTAAATCAGAGTTATAGTAATGGAAAAAGGTCCGGTCGCCCGGACTTTTTCCATTACTATAACTCTTTTTTTACAGCAATGGAGAACGCAAGATCTCCATTGCTTCACACTGTCTCGCTATGTTAAATGAGTTTAACATAGTGAGACAGCTTTAAAAAAAGCAACAGAGATTCTCCGTTGCTTTTTTTAAAGCTGTCTTGCTATGTTAAACCCATTTAACATAACAAAACAGTTTGTAAAAAGCAACAGACATCTTGCTTTCTCCGTTGTTTTGCCCACAGCTCTGATGTACTGCGTAGGCATAAGCATGCGCAGTACATCAGAACTGCCGCAGAATACCAGACAGCTGCAGAAGGGCAGCAAGAAGGCATTATACAATGCCATTATTTAAAAAAAGTAATTTTTTTTCTTAAATAATGTCATTGTATAACAGCAATAACCCACTTCTGGGTGTGGGTAATGCTGGATTTACCCACGGTTGGCTTTGTTTGGCCACTCGGGCTTCACCCTCATGGCCAAACCACACCAACCATGGGTAAATCCAGCATTACCCACACCCATGCGTGGGTTATTGCTATAATATACCATACCACGTTCTCTGTTATTGATTAATTACACTGCTTGGTTGCACAATACACTCTGTTTGTTCAGTAGAGTGTATATATACAGTTTTCTATGTAACTAGTCTGAACCACTTTGTTATTGCTTGTACTTCTGTATTTTGTTTGTCTGTGAAATGTTTTTTATTTTGCCTGAGCTGAAACTGAAATTGATCAGTATTAATCAGTCTACTACCTGGTAAACAATGCCTCCATGTGTATATATATATATATATATATATATATATATATATATATATATATATATATATATATATATATGGGTTCCATACACTAGATCAAATTTTCACTAATTTAAAATAGTGAATGGAATGCTCACTGCAGCGAAAGTTCACTTAATCGAAAGTGCACTTACACGAAGTTCAGTACAACAAATGGGTGTTGTACTGAACTTCCGTGCAGTACTCAGGGATCATAGGGTTAGGGCACGGGTCATAGTAAGGGGATAGCCCATAGGGTTATCCCCTTACCATGACCCGGGCCCTAACCCTAAGTTCCGTGATGACTGCAGCACAGTGAAGGACATAGCAATGTCCTCCACTAGGGTGCGATAGTCAAGAACCTTAGGGTTAGGGCATGGATTAGGGTAAGGGGATAGCTTTACTAACTATCCCCTTACCCTAACCCTTGCCATAACCCTAAGGTCTGTGACTATCACATCATAGCAGAGGACATAGCTTGCTTTTTATGTCCTCCACTGTGCTGCAGTGTTTTCGGTGAAGTACATTTACACAAAAGTTCACTTTCGTTAGTGAACTTTCGCAGAAGTGAGGCTTCCTATTACAAGTTTGAAGTAGTAAACTTTTGTTCTTGTAATAGGAATCCATATATATATATATATATATATATGTGTGTTTGTGTATGTATATATATATATATATATATATATTATATATATATATGTATATATATATGTGTATATATATATATATATATATATATATATATATATATATATATATATATATATATATATATATATATATATATATATATATATATATAGATATATATCTATATCTTTATATATATATGTATATATATATATATATATATATATATATATATAAATATATATATTTATATATCAACTTTCCCAACATCACTATCAGACACAAGTTATAAACTACATTTTAATTATTGGTTCATGGTGCTAACCCAGAACAGGCCTGGGTTTTGCCTTCTGTCTTTATCAATGTTGTGAAGGCTGCTAGCCGAGCCAGATAGAATTTTGCAGATAATTCTGTCATTTGTAAATATGAATGTAAACTACAGGCTTGTTGTCTTAAATGTAAAGAAATGCTGTTACATGTTGAACTGGAAATAAATGTGACAACAGTGCACTCTACTGACCAAAGTTAAGCATGTGGTGACCCTTTGATATGCACAGTGGTGCTGAATCATCTAGATGAAGGCATTCTTTCTATTGTTTTAACCAAGAGTTAAATTGTTAAATTGAAACAAGCAAATTTATTTTTATTGCTCTCTTTCCTGGCCAGCTGGAAGATAACAAAAGGGAGATGTTAAGAATGTAAATAGAGGGGGGCGTGGCTAGGATGTAGACTGGTTGGCAGCATCTTTTCCCAGCTCTGCACTCAAAAGATATTTCTGACAGGAATTTTTAAAAACTAGATATTGTAGACAAACCTATTTTGTTGAATTACTTCTACTAATATCACTAGAAGTCTACAGTGCAAAAATTTGGCTTTAAACATTATTTTTCCTGTCAAAAACAAGAAGGATGGTATCTGAATCTACTGAAAATGAGCTTTTCTAACCATACCACACAGGACAAGACGATGAAAAAGGAGATACAGTCTTTATTAAATGCTATACAAGACTTGTCAGTGAAATCTGACAAAATGAATACCAAACTGGACACTTTTGAGGAGAGATCTACAAAACAAATACAGCAACTACAAGAAATAATGACACAACAGAAGTCTCAAATAGCTGACATAGAGAGATCCTTAAATGATACTGAGGGCAGACTCTCAGAACAAGATCTTCAGCTACATTTTTTATCACAACAAAATGCTTCATTACAAAATAAAATAGAGGATCTAGAGAACAGGTCCAGACGAAATAACCTTCGCATCTATGGGCTACCAGAGAAAACAGAGGGAGATAACATGGTGACTTTCCTTACTACCTGGTTACCATAAGTTTTAAAATTGCCCGAAGCTCTTTCTTATGGAATTGAAAGAGCCCACAGATCCTTAAGAGCTGCTTCATCAACCATCAAATCAAAAAATCACCCGAGATCAATAATAGTAAAGTTTTGTTCATCACAGGACAAGGAACTTATTTTAAAAACAGCATGGTCAACTTCTCCAGTTAAATACAAAGACAACATAATCAGATTTGATAATGATTATTCTGCTGGAGTTATAACTGCAAGAAAAGAATGTCTCCCTCTGATAAAGGAATTGAAAAAAGGCATTAAAGTCCACTTGCTGTTCCCTGCAAGAATAAAAATATTTTTTACTGAAGGTCCTAAAACTTTTAACACTCTGCAAGCAACAGTTTCTTATCTTTCCGCTAATAAAACCTTGGATAATGCGGAAGAAATGGATTTCTCCCAATTTGGGGTTAAGCGTCACTTAGAAAAAAATGAATGGAGCACTGCTGACAAGAAGAAGAAGAAACGATAAAAGACATATGAAAAACACAAACATTATTGTCTTCTATTTGCTCTGTAAGGCAAAAAAGTTCTTTGAAAGCATTCATTCTTTACACGTGTCAGTCTTTGAAGAAATATAAATACAAGATAAGCAGGACATTTTATAACTAAAGCAAGCAACCCTAAAGAAAGCAAGGTAACATATCTTTCTCTATAACAGTGTAAATACTTACAGTCATGATTTATCTAACTCTAAATGATATTTAGATAGTTCATTTATAAATTACCTGCCTTTTACTGCTAGTATAGAATATGATGTATTTACACTAACATATTAATGTGGTGTGTTTAAATGAGCATGATTCCTTTTTATATTATTTACACTAAGCTGCATGAAATATCTAAACTGATGTGTTTAATTCACATAATAATATATAAAAACTGATAGTAATAACTGTCAAAAAGTGCCTTGAAAAGTAATTATCTATTCTTTGATGCTAAAAGTGCCTTTTTGACTAACAAACAACTGTTTGGCTTGTATATCTGCCCTTAATGTTAAGAAAACTAATAGAAGTTTAATGAGCTGGTGTTCAGTTTAAAAAAGCCCTAAAAACTTCACTTAATTTGTTTTTGTCTTCCCACCATGGTCACGAGCTGGGAACTCTTATTTTACCACCCCTGAATGAAGGTTCTTCAGTTAGAATCCATTACAGTGTGTTAAACCTTCTAACAGCACAAAATGAAAGTAAACAGTCATGAGTGATGTCAGCACTAAAACAAGACAGTATGGGTGTGGTGTCAGCTCCTAAGCTACTTAAAGTAACCAGCACACTATTTATGAGATGGCAAAGTGCTTTTACAGTTTTAACAAATATTAAAAGTACACTGAAGTACCTAATGAATTTAGAAGGTATCAACACATACATTACGTTTTATTATATTGTAATATTTGTTATTCATTTTGAATTGTACACATAAACAGCACACAAAGCTTAAAAAGAAGTATATCACTTGGAAGAAATTGTATGAATAGTTAACACATACAGACTTTACTACAATCTTTTTTGATAAGATCACCCACGTAAATTACTATAATTTAACTTAATTTTATAAAAATGTAATAGATTTAAGTCCTTGACTGGAACTATATAACATATTTGTAAACACACTGCAGCTAGTGTAGTGTAGTGTTGCGACCATGTGTTCTTTGGTGTTATTTAGTGGGATTTGCAACAGCACATCTGTTTATACTGTACTTTGCCATGCAAAATAGACTGTGCTGCAGTGGGACTCGTACCAGGAGTGGCTGCTCATTAGGTGGCAGCTCTGCCCAATGCACACTATTGCTTACATCCCCGAGGCCATCTGAATAGAACCGCTCCAGCCAACACCTGCACACCTTGGCCCATAATTTCATACCCATAGTCCCTCCCCCGCACCTCCTCTAAAGCACTCATCCTTACTCTGGGTGCAGGTCGGGTCTAGCCACACCACAACACACTGCCCACTCTCCACTTCTCGGGACCCATCTTGTACGTTGTCTCAACCCATGGGTCATCAGGCTTTCCCACCCTTGTAGTCGAAGTACATACATGCCCTACCTTAAAAAGTTATTGAATGGATGGGACTCCAATCACAAGAAAATGTTTGGGTGCCCTGCAAGGGACGTTCCTGTCTCTGTTGCAAGATTAGACTTAGCGGGTCCACAGTGTTCCCCCTACTGGTTGTATCCTGCCTGTGGTTTGGGGAGCAGTGGATTGTTTACATTGTTTGTGTGTTTGTTTGTATGTTTCCCCTGTCCGGCTGGGTCATAATGGTATGTGTTACACGTATGTTGATTGGGCCCCTCACCCCCCATTAGCACAGCCTGTGATTGTATGTCATTCTTATGTGCTGTATCATATCATAGATATATATCTGTGTATACACACACACACACACACACACACACACACACACACACACATATATATCTACAGATATATATATATATATATATATATATATATGTGTATATTTATGCATATATATATATATATATATATATATATATATATATATATATATTTAGATATATTGCTGTATATATATCTAACGACATGCGGATGTATGGTTGTCTGCATATGTGTATATCTATATGTGGGTATGTATAGATATGTATGTGTATATATGTATACATATGTACTACAGAGAGTGAGAGGTATATATCTATTTAGTTA
Organism: Protopterus annectens; assembly: GCF_019279795.1. Classification (NCBI taxonomy): domain Eukaryota; kingdom Metazoa; phylum Chordata; order Ceratodontiformes; family Protopteridae; genus Protopterus; species Protopterus annectens. The sequence continues at coordinate 1,922,387,992 of NC_056729.1, forward strand.
TGGGTATATATATATATATATATATATATATATATATATATATATATATATATACACACACAGCTACATATTTAGCTACATGTCCCGTAATGTAGACTGGTATTGCTGGACGCTATGTTTCGTGTGCACACTGGCCAACCTTGTGTGCCACATATGCTTTGCGATACCTACAAATAAAACCGTTAGTGTAAATAAAGTCATGAGTGCATTATATTGTTGGTACCAGGGAAATATTCGTCCCAGTGCAGGACAACCCAAAAATTGGGTATTCAACTTTTGCCAAAAAACAGAGCTGCAAAGGTACTCATGGCTATGTGCATGGACTACAGCGTGTGGCAGACCTAGGATACTTGGGTCGGGACAACATACAGGATGGGTCTCAGGGGGAGTGTAGGGTGGGTAATGTGTGGTGATGTGGTAACTACAGGCCAGTAACCAGGGAAGGGATGGTGGCTGTGTGTGTGCAGCGGGGGGGGGAACTGTGGGTAATGAATGTATGGGTTGAGGATGGCCTGGGTTGGAAGGGCATGTACTGGTCGGCCCACCTGGTGGGCGGGGGAGAGGGGAATGTGATATCAACATGTGTAACATAAAAGGAGACTAATTTAAATCCCTATTGAAATGAAACACTTACAATAAAATGAGCTTGGTAGGGAATTGCAGGGCGGACATGTTTGGCGGGGGGGGTATGCCAATCTGTATGAGACATATATTGTTTGGGGCCTCTCAAGCCCATTAATGGTGCATGTGGACATACACACACACACACATATATCTACAGATATATATATGTATATGTATGCATACACATATATATATATATATATATATATATATATATATATATATATATAGTTATATATATTGCTGTATATATATCTAACGACATGCGGATGTATGGTTGTCTGCATATGTGTATGTCTATATGTGGGTATGTATAGATATGTATGTGTATATATGCATACATATGTACTACAGAGAGGGAGAGGTATATATCTATTTAGTTATGGGTGTATATACATATATATGTATATATATATATATATATATATATATATATATATATACATATATATGTATATATATATATATATATATATATATATATATATATATATACACACACACACAGCTACATATTTAGCTACATGTCCCATAATGTAGACTGGTATTGCTGGATGCTATGTTTCGTGTGCATACTGGCCAACCTTGTGTGCCACATATGCTTTGCGATACCTACAAATAAAACCGTTAGTGTAAATAAAGTCACACGTGCATTATATTGTTGGTACCAGGGAAACATTCGTCCCATGCAGGACAACCCAAAAATTGGGTATTCAACTTTTGCCGAAAAACAGAGCTGCAAAGGTACCCATGGCTATGTGCATGGACTACAGCGTGTGGCAGACCTAGGATACTTGGGCTGGGACAACATACAGGATGGGTCTCGGGGGGGAGTGGAGGGTGGATAATGTGTGGTGATGTGGTAGCTACAGGCCAGTAACCAGGGAAGGGATGGTGGCTGCATGTGTGCAGCAGGGTGTGGGGGTAGGCGGAACTGTGGGTAATGAATGTATGGGTCGAGGATGGCCTGGGTTGGAAGGTTGTGTACTGGTTGGCCCACCTAGTGGGTGGGGGAGAGGGGAATGTGATATCAACATGTGTAACATAAAAGGAGACTAATTTAAATCCCTATTTAAATGAAACAATTACAATAAAATGAGCTTGGTAGGGAATTGCAGGGCGGACGTGTTTGGCTTGGGGGGGGGGGTATGCCAATCTGTATGAGACATATATTGTTTGGGGCCTCTCAAGCCCATTAATGGTGCATGTGGACATACATGTTTCTGTTAATCTACCATTGCTATCTACAGATGTCTGGCCATATATACCTATATGGTTATATATATTTGCTTACATATTTATACCTATGTCCATATATACCTACGGAGATATATATCTGCGTACATATATGTAACTTGCTGTGTATGGCTACAAGGCTTTTCCTATGTTCCAATGACCATGAAAGAGCAAAACGCAGAGGTGTATGTGTTTACATAAAGGATAAGCATACCTCATGGCTGTTCCAACAATATGACATGCCTCATGGCTGTTCCAACAATATGACATGCTTGAGCTACTCAATGTTCAAACTAACCATGGGAAAAATCCATTACCGTATTCTTGCTAGCTACAGGTCCCCTACTATGAACTAGGAAACCCATACATCATACATGAAGTTACTAGAATCACTCACCATCCAGACCAATAACATACTCATGGGTGATTTTAACTACCCATGCATTAATTGGGAGGCTTATAGAGATACTAAAAGCAGACCCAAAGATTTCTTCACGTTGTAAATTCAAATGCCCTGGAGAAGCTAGTCTACACACTCACTACAGGAACAAAGATCCTAGTTCTGTTACTCATAAATATGGGAGAGGTCTTCAATGGTAAGATCAGATCACAAAGCAGTCTCTCTTAAAATAAAGGTAAAACTAGTCCCCCATCTAAGCCACAAAAACATTAAGAACTTCTGTAAGGTAAATAACCTCCTATTAAGGGATGGTATCGCTAGTTTCCAAACTCCTCCAGATCTAGAAAATGCAGAAACCTATGCAGAAGTGTACACAAAAGCCCTGTATGACCATATAAACAACTGCATAGAAAAGGCAGTACCAGACCAAAATAAACCCAAGTCAAATGCAAAAACAATCCACCTTAGTGGAAATCTGGTATTAGTAGGTTGTACAACAAAAAAAAAAAAAAACAAAATAAAGTTGAGAAGTAAGAGGGAATGTGTACAACAGAACAGAAAGCACATCTTTAGTCTAAAAAGGTGAATTGGAGAACTAGTTAAGTCTCTGAAAGCAGACTTGGAGGTAAAACATAACCTCCAAATCTAAGGATAACCATAAGGCATTTTTCAGTTATGTCCTCTATCTGAAGACAATGTAGGTGGCATCATCTATACTCAGCCAGAAGATATAGCAAATCTGCTGGCCGACAGCTCGAATTTCATTTACTCCTCACCCCAAGTTCTCCCCAAAGAAACACCACCAAATTATTACTAATGAACAGGTTGCCACTGTGTGCTATAAAGCTAAAACATGGCTTCAATGGGGCCTGACAAAATACCAGATTTCCTGTTAAATCGCATAAATCAGGAATTAACAGGCCCATTAGTATCTCTATTTAACCACAGCCTCTGGACTGGCTTTGTCCCAGTAGAGTGGAGGACAGCAACAGTCATCCCTCTGTGTAAATGGAGACCATCTACTGACCCAGGAAATTACAGACCCATTAGTTTGACTAGTCTTACATGTAAGGCCATGGAAAGAATAATAATGGACCTGATAAATAATGACATAGGAAACCTCTAAACTCTGGACCTGACCCAATTCGGCTTTGTGAAGGGCAGGTCATGCCTACTGAATCTGGTGGATTTCTTTGAGAAAGTCACAAAGGCCATGGATGAGGGCAAAACAGTGCATACCAGCTACATTGACCTGGCCTAAGCATTTGACACAATTTCCCACTCAGATATTATGAATAAACTCACAAAACTGGGCATAAATCCCTACATCATCAGTTGGATAGCCGATTGGTTCATGGACAGGACAAAAGTGGTTAAAGTGGGCAAATCTAGATTCAGCAAGATTTCAGTAACAACTGGTGTGCCACAGGACTCAGTGCTGAGACCACTCATGTTCAGAATTTACTTCTCTGAAGTGAAGTCTAATGTGGAAGCCCTCTGGATGACAAAGTCTGCCAATGACTACAAGCTGGGGGCGATCACTGAATCCCCCCAGTATTATAGATATCGTTCAGGAGGGTCTAAATCAGACAAGTGATTGGCATCAGAATCATGGCCTAAAACTTAATGTGAAAAAATGCATTATCATACCTTTGGGAAGTCAAATACCCATGCAAATTGCAACATCAATTGCACCCCCTTAAGAGTAGACTCAGAGGTGAGAGATCTAGGTACACAGATAGATAGTAGCCTGAACATTAACCACCCTGTGTCCACAGTGGTGAAGGAGTCATTCTATATACCACAACTTTTAAGTAAAGGTATGGCACCCAGATCCATGGAAACTATAGTCCCACTGTACTCAGCCCTCATTAGACCAATACTTGAGTACAATATACCATTTGGCATGTACTTGACTAGGCATTTACAGCAGCTGAAGTGATCTCAGATGTTCCTCACAAAGATAATGCAGGGTGTAAACAAAATGTCCTATGAAGATAGACAGTACAAATTAGAACTAATACAGCCCCATGTCTAACATATGATATCCGCACTATAATGAAAAATAGAGACAGGACATGGAAACTATGGCTAAAAACTAAAGTTAGTCCACTTGACAAAATATAAAGAACTTAGAAACCTGGCTAAAAAGCACATAATCAAAGACAAGAATGACTACTATTTCAACCCCCTCCTGAATGCTCAAAAGTCCAACCCCCAAAAATTCTGGAACTCAGTAATTCAGATTCTGCACCCCGGTCATCCTTCTCCTCCCAGCCCATACTCAAACAACACAGCTGCAGAAACTACCTCCATTTTCAACACTACTTCATCAAATCCATATCAAAGATGGTAAATCTCATTCTCTCCTCTTCCTGCTCCAACTACTCATCATCACCCTCTAACCTAAACTCTACTAACTCTTTCTCTCTTAAACCTCTTCCTACTAACTACATAAAGTCTCTACTCTCCAAACTAAAACCCTGCTCCCCTTCTGCTGATAATCTCCCACCTTATTTCCTACAGTTAGATGCTGAATCCATTGCTATCCCAGTAACTATCTTAATAACCCACCCCATCTCTGAATAGAAAAGTTCCCTCTATCTGGAAGTAATTCTATACATTACCCATAGATAAAGAAGGTAACGCTACCAAAATTTCTAACTTCAGACCTATTGCTATACTCTCTCCTCTCTCACAAATATTAGAAAAATGCATTCTCAAGCAAGTCATACAATACTTATTACAGGAAAACTAGCTCACTCCTACCCAGCATGGCTTTTGCCCTCAACACAGCACTACAACTGCCCTACTACCCTTCATCCATAGTATCTCTCAGGCAAGAGACAACAATAAACTAGTCTTCTGTCTTTTCCTCGACCTCTCTAAAGCTTTTGATACTGTCTCCCACTCTCTCCTTCTTATCAAACTGTCTGACCTCAACTTTTCCACTGCTACTGTTGCCTGGTTTTCCAGCTATCTCTTTGAGCATAAGCAATCAGTGAAATGGTTCTCAGCACTCTCTCCCTCTCTCCCAGTGAAGATGGGTATACCACAAGGATCCATTCTTGGCCCACTAATATTTAACGTCTTCACTAATCTTTTCGACACCTCCTGCCCCCAATCATCCCTCATACAATATGCAGATGACTCAACAGTCATCACCACCTCAGAGATTCCCTCAGAGCTTATCACTGCTACCCAAGAAAAGTTCCTTACAACCAAAGCTAAAATTACCCTCTCTCATGCCTACCTCCTATCTAGCCTATTATACAGCTCCCAAATCCTTACAAATCTAAACTACATTACTAGCCAAGATAGAGACAACATACAATAAGGTAGCTAGATTTGCAGCTCAACAAACCTATAAATCTCACCATTGTCTTGCCCTAAAACACCTAAACTGGATTGAGCTTCTCCACCAGCTACTTCTCTCTCAACTCCTTATAGTCCACTCCATCATCTACCCAAAATCTTACTGTCCCAGCCTATCTCCTCTCATCACACATTATAACCCTGCCAGGTGACTACGCAGCTCTCACCAAGACCTGCTACAAATACACAAACCCAGCAACAAAACTGGTAAAAACCTCTATACTTACCATACTTCTATATCTTGGAACAAACTTCCACTAGAAATCAGACCCCAAAATAACTTTAAGCAATTCAAAGCTCAGCAAGAGAATAGCTAAAATCTCAGCAGTCCAGCCATGTACACAACTTTGTTGAATCCTAGACAGTCCAACTAACGCCCCTACATACCTCATCTGCTTTGACCTTTATATCATAATTGTCACTAACCCAGTTATTTTCTCCTATTGTATAACACTAAAACAGTCATAAAATGAAATTGTGATATTTGATAACTTGTTTTTATGTTGACTATCCTTTGTAGTGAGATCCTGAAAATTGTATTTTCTATAATTGTCAATGTCCTGACTATTTCTCTGTAAAACTTATTTTTGTCATTTGTCTCTATTTAAAGATTTAATGTAATATTGTGGAGCTTTTCTCCTTGGGCCTTCGCAGAAAAAGGGCTGCTCAGCTCAGTCAGACTATCCCAGTCAACAAATGTAAAATGAAAATAGATAAATAAAATCCCTATCCTTTCACTCTGTCTCCTACCAACTATTAAGGGGTGACCTACAACTAATCTACAAGGCACTCACAAATCTAGCCCTGATGAAGCTGCTACACCTCAAGCCAAACAGCGCAAGGGTCACCTAAGCTAGGCATCTAAACTTAGTCAGTGACTCAAGCAAAACATGCTAGAGTGACAGATATGTATCTCAAAGATTTCTCCTTCTTTGGAACAGGCTTCCTATTCACATTAAATAGAACCATTTCCTCGACCTCTTCAAATGCAGTTTGGATCAATGGATGGTGAATCATAAATTCACTCCTGGAGTAGTGCCTATGTTCCTTGTGGACAGGGGCAGTCTGTAAGACAGTCAAGACATAGGAACAATCCCATGCCATCCTTTTGTCCCTAGAGGCCATATATTGGGTAAAACTGGATTATATTGACTAGGCTTAAAAGGGTCCTTAAGTGGATAGTGTAGTAATCTCCTATGACCCTAGGAACCTATGAACCTATGGACTTATAGCTAGAGGATGACAGAAAACTGTCCATAAAAGTAAAGTGTCAGATTTATGCAGGATGAAGCAGGCTCTGGTCCTGGTGGATAAAACAAGAAGAGCATGTCTGTCTGCCTGTATTCTGCAGGGAAACAAACAAGCATCAAAATGTTGTGGTTTTACTTAATCAGAGTCAGTATTTCACAGACTGAAGATTTTTCCAGATCAGAAAACAAAAAAAATGCTCACATTGCATGCTGTAAAACTAAACTGGACAACTGATCCAAATAACTAAACCAGCATAAAAAATACCACAAAATGAAACATAACCATATTTTATTAAGGTAGTAAGTCAAATGTCTTTGGAAATAAGTAAAAGTAAATAACCAACCAGGGAACCAACCTAAATTACAATGAAACCAAGCTGGAATCAAGACGTTGGAAAAGTATAAAGTCATTTATTAAAAATGACAAGCATTTTTGTCTCAAAAACAGTACAGTAAATACTTCATCAGATATAAACAACCTAACTTGTGTCGGAATAAATACGTGCAAAAACAGTCACATGACATTTAATTAATTCATTAAGAACATTAATTAGGCTGGAATACTAAACATATCAATGTACAAAACACTAATAATGCAAACCATAAACAGGAATAAAAAAACAATGCCTAAAAAGATACATTTATATGATAAAACACAATATAATGCAATCGTCTCAATTAAGATCTAAGTTTTAAAAGGCAGCCAATGGCTGCCAAATCATTAAGACTAGGCCAACCCACAGAGTTAAAAAATAAAAGCCAGTACAATTCGTATTTCTCCAAATATAATGCCTAGGCCCCAACCCTAATGTTAAAAACAACTCTTTCAATAATACAAAATTTAAAATCATGCTCTTGATATTCTAAAATATGTCAATATAGGGCATTTGTGGTTTTCTTCTTATTAATCTCATATATGTGTTCATACATCCTATCCAATAACCTATGCTCAGTCTTACCAATATAAAAATGTGAGCGTTGTTGACACAATACTGCATACACAATACCCCTGGTAATACAATTAAATTTGCCCATCATTTTAAAAGAAACACCATTAATGTAAAATAATTAGCCCGTATATATATATATATATATATATATATATATATATATATATATATATATTTACAAAAGGGGCAACACCTACATTTACCCATAAAGTGTTGGGAATCCATCTTCAGTTCCCAAGCATGTTCAATCATGTTTTTAAAATTAGGTCCCTTTTTATATACAAGTCTAGATTTGTCTCCTAATTTTTCCTTTACCATCTGCTCTTAATTTAAAATCATCCAGTTCTTCAAAATAATATTCCTGATGATAAAACTATCACAGTTAAAAGACAAAATGAAGGGCAGAGAAAAATTTTGAGATCATGATAAGGGACAGACTCAATAGGTGTATGCAAAACCTACAAAAACGGGGAAGACTCTGGATATGCAGCAGTTTCATATGCAATAAGAGTTAAGATAGAGGTAAAACATTATTTTGTCTCTTGTAAACCACTTCATTTTTAACATTATTAATGAACTCTTTGGGGTAACCTCTTTAAAAAAGCATGATGCTCAATAGTTCACATTCCAATAAAAAATTCTTCAAAAGCTGTAATTCTGCAGGACGCTCTAACAAATTGCCTTTTACAACTAATTTTTCTAACTAAGGGGTGGGAGCTACTATAATGTAAACACATGTTAGAGTATGTGGGTTTACAATAAATTTTGCAGGAATAACAACCATGAACATAGTCTTGTTCAAGTAGGACATCTAAGTAGTGAATACCATTTACTACAAGTTCATGGGAAATTTTAAAAAACATTATCGTATTATTAATATAATCAATGAAATCAAGATTTTTTTCTTTATTATGCCTCCAGACTATGAATATATCATCCAAATATCTTTGGTTTGAGAAACCCAGCCACAGGGATGCACAAGCCAGTGCATTTCTTTGCGCCGGTCCCAAGCCCGGATAAATGGGGAAGGTTGCGTCAGGGAGGGCATCCGGTGTAAAACCTCTGCCAAATGACTTATGCGGAGAACATTTCTTATTTCCATATCGGATCGGCTGAGGCCCGGGTTAACTATGACCACCACCAGTACTGTTAGCCAACAGGGAGCTGGTGGAAATTGGGCTACTGTTGGCCGAAGGAGAAGAGGAGGAGGAAGGCATGCCCGAAGGCAGGAAGAGAGGAGGAAGGTTAGGAGTGTAGTAGTGAGAGTAGGAACTTTGAATGTTGGCAGTATGCCTGGTATAGGGAGAGAGCTAGCTGATATGATGGAGAGAGGGAAGGTTGATATATTGTGCGTGCAAGAGACCAGATGGAAGGGAAGTAAGGCCAGGTGTATAGGAGGCGGGTTCAAACTGTTCTATCATGGAGTGGATGGCAGGGGAAATGGGGTAGGGGTTATCCTAAAGGAACAGTATGCCAAGAATGTTTTGGAGGTGAAGAGAATGTCTGATAGAGTGATGTTTATGAAGCTTGAAATTGATGGTGTAATGATGAATATTGTTAATGCCTATGCTCCACAAGTTGGGTGTGCGATGGATGAGAGAGAAAAATTTTGGAGTGAGTTGGATGAAGTGGTGGTGAGTGTACCCAAGGGTGAGAGACTAGTGATTGGAGTGGACTTCAATGGGTATGTTGGTGAAGTGAACAGAGAGGATGAGGAAGTGATGGGTAGGTATGGTGTTAAGGAGAGGAATGCAGAAGGTCAGATGATTGTGGATTTTGCGAAAAGGATGGACATGGCTGTGGTGAATATGTATTTTAAGAAGAGGGAGGAGCATAGGGTGATGTACAAGAGTGGAGGAAGATGCACACAGGTGGATTATATCCTATGTAGGAGGGCCAGTCTGAAGGAGCTTGGAGACTGTAAAGTGGTGACAGGGGAAAGTGTAGTTAAGCAGCATAGAATGGTGGTCTGTAGGATGACGTTGGTGATCAAGAAGAGGAGGAGGAGTGTGAAAGCAGTGCCAAGGATTAAATGGTGGAAGGTAAAAAAGGGTGATTGTGAGGTGGAGTTCAGGGAAGAGATAAGACAAGTACTGGGATGCAGTGAATAGTTACCGAATAGCTGGGTAACTACAGCAGAACTAGTAAGGGAGATGGCTAGAAAGGTGCTTGGTGTGACATCTGGACAGAGGAAGGACGGCAAGGAGACCTGGTGGTGGAATGAGGAAGTACAGGAGAGTATACAGAGGAAGAGGCTGGCGAAGAAGAAGTGGGATTATCAAAGAGATGAAGAAAGTAGACATGAGTATAAGAAGATGAGGCGCATGGCAAAGAGAGAGGTGGCGAAAGCTAAGGATAAGGCATATAGAGAGTTGTATGAGAGATTGGACACTAAAGAGGGAGAAAGGGACCTGTACCGATTGGCTAGACAGAGTGACAGAGCTGGGAAAGATGTGCAGCAGGTAAGGGTGATAAAGGACAGTGAGGGAAACATACTCAAGTGAGGAGTGTGTGTTGAGGAGATGGAAAGAGTATTTTGAAGGGCTGATGAATGAAGAGAATGAGAGAGAGAGAAGGTTGGATGATGTGGGGATAGTGAATCAGGAAGTGAAACAAATTAGCAAGGAGGAAGTAAGGATAGCTATGAAGAGGATGAAGAATGGAAAGTCTGATGGCCAGATGACATACCAGTGGAAGCATGGAGGTGCTTAGGAGAAATGGCTGTGGAATTTTTAACCAGATTGTTTAATGAAATTTTGGAAAGTCAGAGGATGCCTGAGGAGTGGAGAAAAAGTGTTTTGGTACCTGTCTTTAAGAATAAGGGTGATGTGCAGAGCTGCAGTTACTAAAGAGGGATAAAATTGATCAGTCATAGCTTGAAGTTATGGGAAAGAGTAGTGGAAGCTAGGTTAAGAAGGGAGGTGATGATTAGCAGTATGGTTTCATGCCAGGAAAGAGCACTACAGATGCAATATTTGCTCTGAGCGTGTTGTTGGATAAATACAGAGAAGGTCAGAAGGAGTTGCATTGTGTCTTTGTGGACTTAGAGAAACCATATGACAGGGTGCCTAAAGAGGAGTTGTGGTATTGTACGAGGAAGACGGGGGTGCAGAGAAGTATGTAAGAGTGGTACAGGATATGTACAAGGGTAGAGTGACATTGGTGAGGACTGCGGTGGGAGTGACAGATACATTTAAGGTGGAGGTGGGATTACATCAAGGATCAGCTCTGAGCCCTTTCTTATTTGCAGTGGTGATGAACAGGTTGACAGATGCGATTAGACAGGATGCCCCATGAACTATGATGTTTGCAGGTGACATTGTGATATGTAGTGAGAGTAGGGACCAGATTGTGAAGACCTTGGAAAGGTGGAGATATGGTTTAGAGAGGAGAGGAATGAAGGTCAGCAGGGCTAAAACAGAATATATGTGTGTAAATGAGAGGGAGGGTAAAAGAATGGTGACGATGCAGGGAGTAGAGTTGGTAAAGGTGGATGAGTTTAAGTACTTGGGATCAAGAGTTCAGAGTAATGGTGAGTGTGGAAGACAGGTGAAAAAGAGACTACAGGCAGGGTGGAATGGGTGGAGAAGAGTGTCAGGAGTGATTTGCAACACACAGGTACCAGTAAGACTGAAAGGGAAGGTCTACAAGAGGGTAGTGAGACCAGCTATGTTATATGGGTTGGAGATGGTGGCATTGACAAAAAGGCAGGAGTCAGAGCTGGATGTGGCAGAGTTAAAGATGTTAAGATTTGCACTGGGTGTGACTAGAATGGACAGGATTAGGAATCAGTATATTAGAGGGTCAGCTCAGGCTGGACAGTTTGGAGACAAAGCAAGAGAGGCAAGATTGCATTGGTTTGGACATGTGTTGAGGAGGGATGCTGGGTGTATTGGGAAAAGGATGCTCAGGACGGAGCTGCAAGGTAAGAGGAAAAGATGAAGGCCTAAGATAAGTTTTATGGATGTGGTGAGAGAGGACATGCAGGTGGTTGGTGTGAAAGAGCATGATGCAGAGGACAGGAAGAAATGGAAGCAGATGATCCACTGTGGCGACCCCTAATGGGAACAGCCAAAAGAAGATGATGATCTTTGGTTTGAAGCATGTGAGCTGTACCTTTTTACTATTGAACAAAAGTATGCGTTCCCATTCCAACGTAACAATATTCACAAACAATCCCCTACAAGAGGGCCCTCATAGCAACACCTCTCTCTTGAACATAAAATTAATTCTAAAAAGTGTAATTATTTTTCAAAATAATTTCTAAAATGTCTTCATATAAATGAATATAGTCTTTTCATTCCTTTCTTAAAAAGAAGTTATGTGAACCATAACGTACCAATATCATGTGGGATCACAAAATACAGATCTTTGACATCAACCGTCAAAAAAGAAAAGAATCATTAAAAACCAAATTGTTACAACTTGTTAAAAAATTCCAAGACTCAATGCAGAGATGTTTTTCATTGTTCAGAAAGTGTTTAATTTAAAATCTAAAAACTTGGCAAGGGGGCAGTAATAGAATTGTGAACATCAACAATAAGATGCAGAGGTGGGTTAGACAAATCTTTATGGATTTTAGGGAGGCTAAATATGGTTGGAATAACAGGATAATCAACACAAAGGATTTATACTAGTTCAATGAAATACATTGTTCCAACAGCATATTCCTAAGCTGCAGATGTATTTTATGATATGCCATGTTCAACTCAGTCTTAGAAACTGGTCTATAGGTCTCCTCAAATAGAAGGCTGCAGATTTTATCTAAATAATCTTATTGGTGCATTGCAACCAGACCCCCACCCTTGCCCGGTTGCCTAAGCCTAATAATCTGGGATTTAATATAACCCAAGTTAAAACTCATATTCCTCTCTGGATATATTAGATACATAGTTAGTTGACTTAAATTTTAATTCATGTCTTAAATCTAACTCACAGACCTTATCAAAAAGAGCCAAGGAAGGATGTAATGGATGGTTGCAAACGCTATTCGACCATAACTGGTTCAGCAAAGAAGACATAGAAACAGTCTCATGGAGATAAATAGTCAAGTTCAATTTCCTGATAAAAGCCTTGAAAATAAAGACAATAAGGCAATCAAACAATTTACCTAGTCTTCTTGTCATAGTAGATTCTATTGTATGGCACACAAATGCCGCTATAACTAGACTGACAAAGAGAAGATTGTTATTAGTTGCCTATCTGGAGCAAGACTCTGTAATATCACACACACACACATACACACACACACACACACACACACACACACACACACACACACACACACACACACACACACACATCACTGCACCAAAGGTACCAACATGATTCTATCATAGTCCACATGGTGTAAAAGACCTGAGATGTACCTCAAATGACTATATGAAAAGAGACATTATAGAGATCTCTGAATATGAGTCATAGGCAGGTACATGCTTTGCGTTGAGCAGGATTCTATCTTCACCTAGGATGATGCCACAGTATGAACAGAAAATTATTGATTTTAATAATTGGCTTAGTTTCAGGTGTCATTCTAGGAGATCCAATATCTTTCAGCATGGGAAGACATGGTTAATGGATCACATTGCTTTGCCAATGATGGTCTGCACGTGTTCACCCTGGGCTTTTGGATATTGGTTAAAACTTTATCCACACATTCGAGCCTTTTTTATATATGATCTCAAAATGACAACATTTTCAGCATAATAAAGAAAAAACCCTCAAAGTAACATTAAAGTCTCACTGTTCAAAGCTAGAAGCCTAAGCAAGAAACTCTACAGCCCATCAGATTTTATCACCTGAAGAATGTAAATATATTTGTTGTTACTAAGGCATGGTTTAAAGCTACAAAAATTACTCCAGCAGTGCAGGGCTACATTGCCTTCAACACATTAAGACCAACAGCAACACAGACAGGGGCTAAAGGTGGGGGTGTCTTAATTTTTGTTAGCTACAAATACAACTCCAGCTCAGTTAAACAGGATGATATCCTGGAGTTCATCTATGTCCAAGTCTCCATAGTCAAGGTGTCTTACCTTGTCCATCTCATATGTAAAACTACTCGAGCTGCTCAACATCCAACCAAATACCCTATTAATGGAGTACTTTAACCACTGTTCTATAGACTGGGAAATGCACACTGCCTCTAACTCACAGGCGCACTGTTTAATACACTTTATCAAAACAAACAACCTGAACCAGATAGTGTGCACTCCAACCATAAAATCAAACATACTGGACCTAGTACTCACCAATATGGTAGTGAGTTGCACTCACCTCCATTTCATGTCCTCATCAGTGAGGATGGACCACAAAGCAGCCTCTCTCACAGTAAAAATCAAGCTGGAAAACCCATTTAATCATGTAAGAGTTAAAAATTACTTTATAGTTATCATCATCATCAGACCCCCTTTTCCCCTTTTTCTACATGAGGTCGAGGCATTTTGTTAACTGTCACCATCTCTCTTGATTCAGTGCCACACTCCAACCTTTTTCAACACTCATGCCTGACTGTTGCAGATCTTCTTTCACACAATCCATCCACCTCTTTGCTGGACGTCCTCGTTTCCTCTTACCTTCATCCTGTCTGTCCTAAATCTTCCACACCAGATTGTCTTCTACCTTTCTGCACATGTTATAAACACCATAATGTGTTCTCTTTGATCTTTCTTGCAATTGGAGCTACTTTGGCTTCTGCTCTTATGTTCTTATTTCTTTGTCTGTCCCACAGTGTGCATCCTGCTAACCTTCTCAGGCACTTCATTTCCATCACCTCTGGCTTCTTCATCTGCTCTACCTTTACTGCCCAAGTTTCTGAACGATACGGTAGAATCAGTCACACCACTGTCTTGTACATCTTACTTTTCAGCTTCTTTGGCATTATTCTGTCATAATGTCCAAAAAGCACATTAAGTGAACCAAAGCAACAAGAGGACAAAAATAAGAATAAACGCCTTTAATGTAACTGTAGTGCTTTCACAGTATGTTATCACTGCTTCATCAGGCAAAACCATTCTTCTACAAATTAGCTTAATAACTAGTCAAAGAATCACATGGTCCATAGCATTTTAACACCATATTTCATTTTCTGGACAGAGGTTGACAGTAAATAAACAAATCACCAACTAACATACTCCCATCATAACCCTTAGCTACCTCCTTACTAATATGCCCCACCATACAGGCATTCAATGTATGCAGGGACAAAACTGGGTTGGGTTGCACACCTAGGCTTATAAAGCCCATGGTAGTCTTTAGCCCAGTATAAACCTATGAAGCTATATGAAGTTTGAGACTTGTTAATGCATGTCCTGAAACTCCAAAACAATTTTTAAATTTGTTTTAACGTAACATTGAAATTTGAAAGCCAATGTAGCATATTTAAATCATTTTTTTACAGGGGACAATCCCCCATACCCTTTCTTAGGTTGGGAGATGCACCACCACACCCTGATACTTACATGATTATTTATTCAAAGATTATTAATTTGGGCTAGAGGACTGGTAAAGGACCCTTTTCAGTTACATTTTGCATTGTGTTTTGAGAGTTTGTCAGATAAAGGTACAGTCATTTTGCAGAGAAGTGTCTACCTAACAGTAAAAGTGTGAGCAGGAGTAAACAATATATCATCAGCAAAGAGTCTTGAGATCTGAAAAATTCCATGGATGACTACTAATAGATAAAGAGAAGAAAAGGCGACCTAGCAGAGAAACTTGTGGTTCTCCCATGTTAATAGAACCTGAAAAGGGGTAAACATTTTGACCAATACTATAGAATGATTAGTTATATGATCTTGAACCAGTGAGCCACTTCAGAACATTAGTCATAGTTAGCTAATTTGGTGATTACAAAGTTGTGATGCACTATCATAAATGTTCTCTTTTATATCCAGAAAATAAATTGTCCCTGTTGATAAACCATACCCCATATTTCAACATACATTTGAAGTAAAAGCACAGATAGTTGTCTACATACAGTATTTTAGTAGATCATCATATTGCATACTAAAATGTGTTCATAGGTTCATAGGTTCATACTAGGCTATCTGCCCTAGGGCATTTATAAGCCTAGCCAGAGTGTGTTTGGCTTTCGCCACCCATTTTAAATTAATTTTGCTATGCCCTTTTTCGAGATTAGTATACTGTGCCTCTGTCTAACAGTGACACAGAAGTGATACCCGGGGTAAACCTACGATCTCCCATCCACTCATATAGGTTCATACTAGGTTATCTGCCCTAGGTGTGTCATATAAGTCTGAGGATTTGGTTGTATAAGAGCTTTTCAAATATATATATGTTAATGGGCAGGGATTTGCTATCAGCCTGTAGTCGGGTGCCATCTTAGGATAAGGAAGCCTGGATATTTGTTTTCATAGAGTCGTAAATATTTCAAGACAATTTAGTCTTAGGACCATATATGTCTTGCCAGTGCTCACCCACAGTCAGTATCACATTTCACAAAGAGAGCTAGGCCAGTCAATCCTTTTGTAAATTTATGTGAATCATTCAAGTCATACAGGTTCCATTTAAAGGATCCTAATGAATTGCACTCCTCTTTAACCTGCAGGTGATGTTTGTTCCAGAGGTGGAAGGACGGTGGTCACTGTGTGATGAACCTGTCTCTCCACCTTGTATTGTTTTTTCATGAAAATGTAGGTCCTTTTTTCGGCTGTTAGTACAAATATAAGACTTGCAGAGATTCAGAAGATCAATGACAACAAAGACTCCTATGACACGGTAGACCGGGTGTAGGTCTCCTCGAAAATGTCTATAAGATACTGAATAAAAGAGCAGTGCTTTCAACATCTTTGCCTTTAGGCATGTAATCTTCTTGGTTAGGAGCCTCTGTCACCTATCTCATTGTTTGATATGTATAGTGAGGTACACTCCAAAGTGTATATAATATAATATAATATAATATAATATAATATAATATAATATAATATAATATATACACTCCAAAATATAAATATAATAAATAATATAATCCATCACTGTTATTCACAAGTGCACTTTCATATTTGGAATGTGTATCTTTGTATTGTTGATGCAAATTGTGCAAGCATGAGCCAAGACAACTGACGGTGACACAGTAAATGATTACTATATGCATGCAATCATCCCGGTATGAACTGCTATGAATGTTTGCTTTATGATCCACTATTTTACAATTGTGATTGTCATTGACACCTAATACTGTGAAGCAGGTACATGTCTCTCACAGTAATGTAATGTACATGAATGACATTATGTGTACAGATGTTATTACAGAAGTATATCATTACATGGGACAAGCACAGTACTGTTGTGTTGACCTTTCCAGACATGCATTTATCCCAAAACCTGTGATGCACAATAGCTAATGTTCAAAACAGTGACATTTTACTACTTATAAATGTGCATTTTCACATTTTAAAGTTGGCTTCTCCTGTAGGCTTGAGATTTATAATGTGTTCAGTAGATTGTGTAACGAGTAAGGTAGGTAGTTCAAATTTCACAGGGGTTAGCATGCTATGATATGCCTAGTATTAAATTTCACGAAGGTTAGCATGCTATGATGTAAGTCTAGTATCAAACTTCGCAGTGGTTTGCATGCTGTAACATAAATCTAGTATTAAATTTCACGGGGGTTAGCATGCTATGATGCAAGTCTAGTATCGAGTAAGTAAAGCTTCAGCAACAGATGTGCTGTGTCCACGTCTGCTCAAGAGAAAACTTTAACTTTGGACACATCTCTCTCTTTATGCTTTATCCCACTTTTGACAGAAACATCTTCTCTGCAACACACTGATGACATCATCCTGCCAAAAGTGCAGTCTGTCTCTTTAAGAGTCTGACTTCTCCTGTGACACTTGTGATTCATACTGTGCACTCTACATAATGAAGCTTTATAAGTAGGAGGTTCAAATCTCCCAATGGTGAATGTGTGTGTGTGTGTGTGTGTGTGTGTGTGTGTGTGTGTGTGTGTGTGTGTGTGTGTGTGTGTGTGTGTGTGTGTGTGTGTGTGTGGTTTAAATGTCATGGAAGTATAGTTTTATCAACAGATGTGATATATTTTCTTCCACACAGGAGAAACATTTAAATTGTAAGTAGGCTACCCCAGCCACTTATTCCCACTATTACAACAAATATTTTCTCTGCAGCACACTGATGAGGGCATCCTTTCATAATTGTACTCTCTTACTATAAACGTCAGGATTCTCCAGTAGTGCTTGAAGTTTATGCTGTGTTCTGTAGGTGCTGTACCTAGGCAGGTAGGAGGTTCGAATCCAGCATTGTTCAAATAGTGTGACTGTCTGTACTTTCATGTGCAATTGGTTCTGTGATGATACACCTTATGTAAATATCCACTCAGGTGGCATATTTTCACTGTTAGGGGCTACCCTATAAATCTGTAGTATCCCTATACAAAACCCAGTTTTGGAAAAACAATGGGGGAAATTTAATAAAGCCTACATGGACTTTTTTTCCCTGTAAGTATAGTGGCACACTGCTTACACAAAAGTAAGCAGGTGTGTAATCCAGTAAACAGAACTAAGTGGCGTGCATGAGTGCGCCAACACAGAAGAATCTCTGACATGCAAATCACCCAATAAGCAGGTGAACTGCATTCAAATGAGGGAGGTAGAGTGATCCAGGAAGCAAATAGGGAATCCTGCTGACCTCATGTTGGTGTCCATAGTGTAAATGGAAACATTTCATGTACAGGATTAAAAATAACAATAGGAGCTGGAAATGGGCAGATAGATGGGCAGACGTAGCATAGCAGAAACAGAAATATGCAAAACTATCCACCATTTGGCCAAAACAGTATGGAAAATAATGTAAAATAATTTTATTTTTTTTTAATAATCTGGGTTTGTTTGCAAGGCATGCTGCAGTATGCAAACATACTGTATGAAAAAAAAATTAACAAGTGGACAAACGAGAATTTAGTAGTATGTGACAGTAATGTATTATAGGACACTGTGTGGAGTATGTACAATGGTGGAATGGCTCTGTTGCTAAGGAGGTAGTGCCTAAAACCATGTTGTTTCCATGTTGTGTGCACAGATCCCTGTGTAAATGTACTGGGGTTACTGAATAGCACAAAAGGGTATCTGTGTCCATAGATCTCATTCATATAGGCACTGAACCATGCTGGTGTCCACAGAAAAGGTGGCTGACATCAAAGGGGTGTGTGTCTGAGGATTTGTAAGCTCATTGGAGCTCAACTGCACCTGTTTGTGTGGCACACCTCTGTGTTCAGTAGGGTGTGTGTGTACACCTGCTGCTAAGCTTTGTTTACCATCAGCATGTGTGTTTCAGCTTATTTGAGTGTGTTTGCACTTTGCGCCACCATGCTGAGCTTGACCTTTCATGGGGGTGTGTACACTGAGTGCTGAGCACTGTTTACCTTCACAGCATTTGTTTGAAAGGTGCGCTACAGTGCTGAGTGGGGAAGGCTGTATAAAAAACAATTTGGCTGAGAAAGGCAGTGATATCTTAATTACTGATGACCCCTGTTCCACTTAAACTAGGGCCAGTAATAGTCCATAATTATGTAGTTGGCAGGTGAAATGCATCATGGGTTGCCAATCACACATGCTGCAACTAAGGCAGAGCACCATAAAGTTTGCATACAAGCTACAATATGATTTCACTCCCATACTCTGCACCATTGGAATACAGACTTGGGATTTTTAACTGAAGGAATGCTAAGGTCTGTCGCAGGTCTGCTACATCTGTATGTGCTAGATGTTGAGGTCAGTGTTGCTGTTGCTGCTGACCATATGCCTAGAGTGAGAACAAAAAGAGTGTGCAGGCCCAGGGAAACCTTCCAGGGGTTACATGAGCTAGAGATAGTTGAGGGCTACAGGGTGGACAGGGACATACTTTAAGAACTCACTCAGCTCTGCTGACCTCACCTCCAACCCAGAGCCAACAAAGGAGAACCCATCCCAGTGGAAACAAAGGTATGTGTAGCTCTAAGGATACTAGCTATGGGTACATTTCAAACAGCAACTGGGGACATAATAGAGTCTTACAAGCATCAGTATTCAGGGTATTTCACAAGTTCCTGGATGCCATGCTACCTCATGCCAGTGAGCAAATTTATTTTCCCCTCACCCCTGAGGTGAAGGCCAGCAATATGCAACACTTCTACCATGTAGCACACTACCCTGAGGTACTAGATGTCATAGATTGCACTCATGTACACATCAAGTCACCACCCAGTGAGGAGGGTAGAATCTACGGCAACCACAAGGCCATAACTCCATCAACTGCCAGGTCATGTGCAATGCCCAGGGTATTATCACAAATGTGTGTGCTGGCAGCCCTGGCAGTTATCACGACTCCCATATCTGGCTCGCATCACATTTGTAATAGATATTTGCTAGGGGGACATCTCACATGCCCATTTACTGGGGGATGCTGGCTACTCACTGGAACCATGGATGATGACACCCATCAGAAATGCACACACACACACACTGAAGAATGCCATAATGAGGCACACGCACAAACTAGGAACATTATTGAGTGTGTGTTTGGGATGTTGAAGTCACAGATCTGGTGCCTCAATCTATCTGGTGGCATCCTTCAGTACTCTCCAGCCACATGTGCACACATGTTCACAGTATGAGCCATGCTACACAATATGATCCTGTGGAAATAGCTGCAGTAGGATAAGGAAAGGGAAGGGATACACAGCCCCCCACCAGTGCCTAGATCACCACAGTCACACCCACAGGATGACTTTGAGGAGTAAACCCCTGAGGTTGTCCCTGTAGACAGATGTAGGCATGCCCAGTATGCCCTGGCCTTGGCCAAGAGACAATGCATAGCACATAGGTTCATAAGTTCATAGGTAGGTACTAGGCTATTGGCCCAAGGGCCTATATAAGCCTAGCCTAAAGGTACCCTGGCTTTCACCACCCAAAAAATTATTTTCCTGTGCCACTGTCGAGCAGAGCCACAGAAGTTATCCCCGGCACTGACGACCTAGTGCCCTAGGGACTGACACCTTACTCCCACTCACATACATATTAGTAAAAATGATGCCAACCAGCACACACTACCTGTACCTAACCATGTATTGAATGTGTGCTGTGTGCATCAGACAGAGTCAGCCTTGAACTTAAGGTCTGTCAACAGCTGCAGTCACAAGGGAAGTCATGCATTCAACACTTGTAAGAGGTACTAGAATATAGTCGCCTATGTATGGACCTGCCACATGTATGCAAGGGAATATAGTGAGCTACTGGGCTACTTGGGAAGATCTAACAGCCTCTTGGGAAAACAGGTACTCTGTCCAATACTATGTGCTCCATAATATGCACTAGGTCACATGGCTGAAAAGTCCACTGCATTATTCAAGGGAGATGGCAAAAAGTGGGGTATAACAACAGTCACACAACTGTCTTTTCCAGCAGGGAATGGGCTGGTTATTCTCACCTCCAACTCGTCAGTGTATCAATACAACTGCTGTAACAGTAAATCTGCAGTGATATATAAGCAGACCAGCCAGTTCCAGGGCTTTGAGATAGAACCTTTCTACACATTCTATGTGTCTCATAATGCAGGGGTGACAATGTATGCCTGTATGATGTTGATTGTATGATGAATGACACATCCCTGTCTGTCAGCCTGTGTGGCTCAGTAGGCTAGGGGTATTAACATGGGTGATAACGTTGATGGGTTGAATCTGGCAATAGCCACATCTTTTGCATGTGAGGTAGTCTTATGGTGGTGTCCCCAAAGACTGCCAAACCCCTCAATTTGTTACTGCATGAAAGCTAGACAAAGCCAGAGAGAATTGGGGTACAAAAGGCCAAAACTACAGACAGACATTCGGTTGCTCTGATTCACATAAATGTGGCTAGAATAAAAGCGGGTTGAATATCTAAAGGATATATAGTCCAACACTCGAATATTTGCCTGTAGTTACTACTATTCACTGACTGCCTTATACAACATTTTACTGGAATACCACAGATGTATAAGGAACAGGCCAGGCATATGGGGTGAAACAATGGGCATTATGAAGAAACATGTACAGTGAGAGGTATGTAGACTGTCACCCTGTATGTGGTGTTACATCATGTACCTCAGACACATATTAATTAAGGTACACAGCCAGGGAATGCCATGGACAATGCCATGTGTTGTACTGCGAAACCAGGTGCAGCTGCCAATGTCTGCAGCACACAAAATCCGAGCCTGGAGTGCAGGTAGCTCTGCCATGGAGTCACCTTGTAAGTATAGATAGTCGCACAGGGGATTCTTCTCTACATAGCTAACTTGAGTGCAATTCTGTCGCATCTTCCTCACACAGACCTGCTATTTGGAAACATGTCTGTACATACAGACAGCTACCTTTATTTATTTTATTTATTTTACATTTGTTGACCGGGCTAGTCTAACTGGAATAAAATCCATTTTCAGTAGAGGCCCGGGGAGAAAAGCTCCAACACAGATAATTTTATACAGTAAAAAATAATAAGTTCAAAGCAGTATAACAGTAGTAAAATAGCTCTAAACAGTTACAGCCATTCACATACACAATATATGACTGTAATAATTGTCTCAAATTCAAAGAATTATTATGATAATTAAAAAAGGTCTAAACAGATTACAGACATACAGATTAGGTACAGTTGACATTACAAGGATACCTAGCTCATGCTGAGGTGATATGCAATGCAATAGAAGTAAAAACAAATTAGTAGTTTTCAATTGGAAGCAGGATAACAGAAAGTATATACTGTTGATGAATTATAGAAATGTATCATATGATACAGTGAGATGAAGGTATATAGGAAGCAGCAAGAATCGGTGGAATATACTCTTGTTAGGAGCAGAGAAGACATTTAGTCAGGGTTAGTACAAGGACAAAGCCAGTGAGAACTGAGAAATTGTTTTATTTTTAGTTTAAAGAGTCTTGTGGAGGTCAGAGATAGGAGTTCAGAGGGAAGTCTGTTCCACTGTTTGCCTATGGAGTTAGAAAACAAAGAATCTCCAGCTGAGTTGTTGGATTTGTTGATAGTAATAAGTGGCTTATTGGAGGAGCGTAGGTTCTTAAGATTGTTGTAGGGGGTAATGAGGGTAGTCAGTATAGGTGTATAGGTGGGGTAGTACAAGCTCTTATGGATAATAGTGAGTTGTTGAGATAGTATCTGGTTATGAAACTCTAGCCATCCTAGTTGTTTTAGATTGTTGCAGTGATGTGTTCTAAAAGGAGATCCTGTGGCAAATCTAGCAATGGAGTGATAGGCAGTAGCAAGTTTGTTTAGGTTATTTTTTGTGAGATTGGTGTATATGGGTGAGGCATAGAGTAAGGTAGTGATTAAATGAGTTCTAGCTATAGCGATTTTGGTTGAGGGAGTAAGGAAGGGTTTGATTCTGTAAAGGGATCCCAGTTTATTATTTACTGTTTTTATAGTGATGTTAGTATGAGTGTCAAAGTTTAGATTATTATCTATGGTTATTCCAAGAAGTTTGGTGGTTGTGTCAGGAGATATGAGAGTCCCATTGTTGGATGTAAGAGTAAAGTGAAGAGGGGCAGACCTACGAGTAGGAGTAAAAAGTAGGAGTTTAGTTTTTTTAGGGTTAAGTAAAAGGCAACGGTTTAAAAACCATTGTTCCACTGTGTTAAATGCATTTTGTGTAAGGGATTGTAGCTCGGTAGGGGTATTAGCTGAGCAAATAATAGTGGAGTCATCTGCATATTGAATGCAGGTAGCATGTGGGATTGCTAGGTGGAGGTCATTAATGAAAATGGAAAATAACAATGGGCCTAAAATGGAGCCCTGGGGGACACCAAGGGAAATAGGGAGGTGAGAAGATAGGTTACCCTCCCATAGTACTGCTTGTTGTCTATTTTCTAAGTAGGATTTGAACCATTGTAATGCTAGAGTATCAAGAGAAAGAGATTTAAGTATTTCAATAAGAGCTGGTGATTAACCATATCAAAAGCCTTAGATAAATCAATGAAGACAGAAGAGGAAAGGGTATTGTTATTACGGTTAGAATTTATACAGTCTGTGAAGGAGAGAAGGGCTGTGGTGGTGCTGTGGTTAGGTCTAAATCCATGTTGACAGTTGGCAAGTAAGGTATTATCAATTAGATGGGTGAGTACTTGCTTATGGACACATTTTTCCATTATTTTTGCCAGTGGAGAGAGTAAGGCTATTGGTCTATAGTTTGAGATGTCAATGGAGTTACCACCTTTATGAAGGGGGATGATGTGTGAGATTTTCCAGATAGATGGGATATTTCCTTCGGTTATAGTTCTGTTTATGAGTATGGAAATGGGGAGGGCTATGGCTTTGGCACCTTTTTGCAGGTACTCAGCAGGTAGATGGTCAGCAGAGGGGGTAGTAGGTTTCAGTTTTTCTAGAAGAGAGCAGATGAAGGATGTAGGAACCGGTTTTAGCTGAAATAATGGAATAGGGTAAGTTGAAGAGGTGGTTAGATTAGTGGAAGTTGGAGATAATTGCTTAGCTAGTGTTTGAATGGTATCTGTAAAGAAAGAATTAAAGGCATTGGCAGTTTGTGTTGGGTTGTCTTGGTTAGAGCCTTGTGGGATAGGTGTTATAGATTGGTCTGGGTGTAGGAGTTTGTTGATACTGGACCAAAATTTTTGTGGATTTCTTTGGTTAGTTTGTTGTAGTTGGATATAAAAGTTTTTTTTATCTAGCAGGATAGCTTTTTTAGTAGTATTGCTAAGTTGTCTAAAGGTTTGGTGGTCTGTTGAATTCCTGGTAGTGTGCCATTTTGACCAAGATTTGTTTCTGAGGAGAATATTCTGTCTAGTTGCTTTGGTGAGCCATGGTGCAGGTTTAGTGTTACTTCTAATAGAGCGTACAGGGGCATGTTGGTCAAGGATGGATAAGAATGTGGAATTAAAGTAGTCAACTGCTTTATCTAGGGGGGAGTGTTTTTAGTGGTGACCAATCACAGTGTTTAAGTTCTAGCTGGAAAAGTTCAGGGTTGAAGGATTTTTTAGTCCTGATTGTACGATATGTAGTTGGGTTAGGTATGTTAATTTTGTGTCTGATGATATAAGTGAGTAAGTGATCACTTAGATCATCAGGGAGGGTTCCTGCCTTGTATGTAAGATGTGGAGAGTTTGTAAGAATCCAATCTAGTATACTTTCTTTGTTGTTGGTTTTATTAATTCTTGTAGGGGAGGTAATAACTTGAGAGAAGCCATAAAGATTAATGTGGGTGGTGGGCTGAGGGGTACTGCAGGACTTCCAATCAATGTTAAAGTCCCCAAGTATTAAAGTTTCTTGTGGAAGATTGATAGCTATCCAGTTAAGAATGCTTTCAAGGGTATTAATGTTATTACCAGGGGGAAGGTAAATACAAGCGATGTTAATGGATTTGAATTTGTTGATTTGAAGTTTAGTGACTAGGATTTCTGAGTTATTAAATATAGGTAGATTTATGTTAGATGTGGTGACTTGTAGATTATTTTTATAGAGGACTGCTACACCCCCTCCCTTTTTGTTAATACGGTCCCTTCTCAGGATACTGTAGGCAGGTGGGGTCAGTTCATTGTCATTAGTGGATGGTTTTAGCCATGTTTCTGATAGACATAGGAAATCAAATTGGTAGAATTCTAATAGGGCATGAAGATGGGTAGTTTTCTTTTTAATGCTTCGAATGTTAAGATGAGCTATTGAAAGAGAGTTTGGAGGCTTATTAGGTGTATGTGGAAGAGTAATACCTTTACTTATCTGTGTGACCCTATCCTCCTCCCTCATGTGTAGTGTATCTATCAGTATGTAACCCATATACATATAATACTAATGTATGTATGTATATATATATATATATATATATATATATATTTATATATATTATATATATATACATCATCATCTTCTTTCGGCTGTTCCCGTTAGGGGTCACCACAGTGGATCATCTGTTCCATTTCTTCCTGTCCTCTGCATCATGCTCTTTCACACCAACCGCCTGCATGTCCTCTCTCACCACATCCATAAAACTTATCTTAGGCCTTCCTCTTTTCCTCTTACCTGGCAGCTCCATCCTTAGCATCCTTTTCCCAATATACCCAGCATCCCTCCTCAGCACATGTCTAAACCAACGCAATCTCACCTCTCTTGCTTTGTCTCCAAACTGTCCAACCTGAGCTGATCCTCTAATATACTGATTTCTAATCCTGTCCATCCTAGTCACACCCAGTGCAAATCTTAACATCTTTAACTCTGCCACATCCAGCTCTGACTCCTGCCTTTTCGTCAACGCTACTGTCTCCAACCCATATAACATAGCTGGTCTCACTACCCTCTTGTAGACCTTCCTTTTCACTTTTACTGGTACCCGTCTGTCACAAATCACTCCTGACACTCTTCTCCACCCACTCCATCCTGCCTGTACTCTCTTCTTCACCTCTCTTCCACACTCACCATTACTCTGAACTGTTGATCCCATGTACTTAAACTCATCCACCTTTACCAACTCTATTCCCTGCATCCTCACCATTCCTCTACCCTCCCTCTCATTTACACACATATATTCTGTTTTAGCCATGCTGACCTTCATTCCTCTCCTCTCTAAAGCATATCTCCACCTCTCCAGGGTCTCCTCAACCTGGTCCCTACTCTCACTACGTATCACAATGTCATCTGCAAACATCATAGTCCATGGGGCCTCCTGTCTAATCTCATCTGTCAACCTGTCCATCACCACTGCAAATAAGAAAGGGCTCAGAGTTGATCCTTTATGTAATCCCACCTCCACCTTAAACGTATCTGTCACTTCCACCGCAGTCCTCACCAATGTCACACTACCCTTGTACATATCCTGTACCACTCTTACATACTTCTCTGCCACTCCCAACTTCCTCATACAATACCACAACTCCTCTCTAGGCACCCTGTCATATGCTTTCTCTAAGTCCACAAAGACACAATGCAACTCCTTCTGACCTTCTCTGTATTTCTCCAAAAACACTCTCAGATCAAATATTGCATCTGTAGTGCTCTTTCCTGGCATGAAACCATACTGCAGATCACTAATCATCACCTTCCTTCTTAAAGTATCTTCCACTACTCTTTCCCATAACTTCAAGCTGTGACTGATCAATTTTATCCCTCTGTAGTTACTGCAGCTCTGCACATCACCCTTATTCTTAAAGATAGGTACCAAAACACTTTTTCTCCACTCCTCAAGCATCCTCTGACTTACCACAATTTCATTAAACAATCTGGTTAAAAATTCCACTGCCATTTCTCCTAAGCACCTCTATGCTTCCACTGGTATGTCATCTGGGCCAACAGCCTTTCCATTCTTCATCCTCTTCATAGCTGTCCTTACTTCCTCCTTGCTAATCTGCTTCAGTTCCTGATGCACTATCCCCACATCATACAACCTTCTCTCTCTCTCATTCTCTTCATTCATCAGCCCTTCAAAGTATTCTTTCCATCTACTCACCACACTCTCCTCACTTGTGAGTATGTTTCCCTCACTGTCCTTTATCACCCTTACCTGCTGCACATCTTTCCCAGCTCTGTCCCTCTGTCTAGTCAATCGGTACAGGTCCTTTTCTCCCTCTTTAGTGTCCAATCTCTCATACAACTCTTTATATGCCTTATCCTTAGCCTTCACCACCTTTCTCTTTGCCATGCGCCTCATCTCCTTATACTCATGTCTACTTTCTTCATCTCTTTGACAATCCCACTTCTTCTTCGCCAGCCTCTTCCTCGGTATACCCTCCTGTACTTCCTCATTCCACCACCATGTCTCCTTGTCCTCCTTCCTCTGTCGAGATGTCACACCAAGCACCTTCCTAGCAGTCTCCCTTACTAGCTCTGCTGTAGTTACCCAACTATTCGGTAACTCTTCATTGCCTCCCAGTGCCTGTCTTAACTCTTCCCTGAACTCCACCTCACAATCACCCTTTTCTAACTTCCACCATTTAATCCTTGGCACTGCTTTCACACTCCTCCTCCGCTTCTTGATCACCAACATAATCCTACAGACCACCATTCTATGCTGCTTAACTACACTTTCCTCAGTCACCACTTAACAGTCTCCAATCTCCTTCAGACTGGCCCTCCCACCTACGATATCCACCTATGTGCATCTTCCTCCACTCTTGTACGTCACCCTATGCTCCTCCCTTTTCTTAAAATATGTATTCACCATAGGCATGTCTATCCTTTTCACAAAATCCACAATCATCTGACCTTCTGCATTCCTCTCCTTAACACCATAACTACCCATCACTTCCTCATCACCCCTGTTCACTTCACCAACATGCCCATTGAAGTCCGCTCCAATCACTAGTCTCTCACCTTTGGGTACGCTCACCACCACTTCATCCAACTCACTCCAAAATTTTTCTTTCTCATCCATCGCAAACCCAACTTGTGAAGCATAGGCGCTAACAACATTCATCATTACACCATCAGTTTCAAGCTTCATAAACATCACTCTGTCAGACACTCTCTTCACCTCCAAAACAATCTTGCCATACTGTTCCTTTAGTATAACCCCTACCCCATTTCTCCTGCCATCCACACCATAATAGAACAGTTTGAACCCGCCTCCTATACACCTGGCCTTACTTCCCTTCCATCTGGTCTCTTGCACGCACAATATATCAACCTTCCTTCTTTCCATCATATCAGCTAGCTCTCTGCTATACCAGTCATACTGCCAACATTCAAAGTTCCTACCCTCAGTACTACACTCCTAACATTCCTCCTCTCTTCCTGCCTTTGGGCATGCCTTCCCCATCCTCTTCTTCTTCAGCCAACAGTAGCCCAATTTCCGCCAGCACCCTGTTGGCTAACAGTACTGGTGGCGGTCTTTGTTAACCCGGGCCTCGACCGATCCGGTATGTAAATATGAAATGTTCTCCGCATCAGTAATTTGGCAGAGGTCCTTCCTGACGCAACCCTCACCATTTATCCGGGCTTGGGACCGGCACAAAAAAATGCACTGGCTTGTGCATCCCCAGTGGCTGGTTTATATATAAATATATATATTAATATTACAATGATACATAGACTCTCCACACATCCACATATATCTACAGAAGTCATATACACACAGCAACATTTATAGAGACATTCCTGTTATACACATTTATATATATATGTATATGTATATATATATATATATATATATATATATATATATATATATATGTATGTATATATATATTTATTTAACATTTGTTTACCGGTAAGTCCAACTTGGAACAAAGCCAATTTTCAGCAGAGGCCCAGGGAGAAACACTTCAGATGCATGTCTTTGTAACATAGGAGGAAACCAGAGTACCTAGAGAAAATCCACATGAACACAGGGAGGATATGCAGACTTTGCATGGAAGGCACTGAAGCTGAGAATCAAACCAGAGAACCTCTTGCTGTTAGGCGACAACTTATACATATATGTATGTGCGTGTGTGTGTGTGGGGGGGGGGATGTATGGATTTCCCCACATACCCTCAGAATGCTGAGGTTATCTGCACTCACACATCAAAACAGTTGCCCAAAGGAACCAAACCAAGGCTGCAACAGTACAAAATCCATTCACCCACAGACCCCATTGCCTGTTGAATTTCACCTTGCAGACAGACACAGGTGAATAGATTTTGTACTGTACAATGGTTCAATGCATGCCTTGGACAGGCCAAATTGTTCCTGACCACATGTTTGCATATCTAATGGCAACCAGCCACATATGGCCATATTGCTAACTGTACACACATAGCAGGGATAGTGTCATGCAGCCTTCTCCTAGGACACTAGATACAATAATAGTACCAAGCAATAGCACTCTGCAGGCCACATATGCTGTCTAACACACGGTTACTTTGTGTACTCTACAAGTACTGTGCTGCAATCACATATACAACAGATGTAACCCTTGGAGCATGCAATAAGTACTGTGAGCTATAGTGTGTAATTGAAGATAGATAAGTGTTCTAATCTCATATCAGTCAACTGGGTGTGTGTGTAAATATATCCCCATGCAGCACTACAGACAACCCTATATGGGCTGTCTCTGTGTAATGGTTATCCATTTTATGGCCCTGTGACTAGCTGGTGGCATCTATATTGCCCTCCTCTACAAGGCCTGCTTGTGTCATCCACCTCAGGAACCCTGGCTGCCAACATAATATCAGATAAACTCTGTGGCCCATGCGATAAGCACTGTAAGCTATACTCTGTAATAGATAGGTAGGGTTTCTAATCTCACATCAACCTACTGGGTGTGTGTGTGTGTGTGTGTGTGTGTGTGTGTGTGTGTGTGTGTGTGTGTGTGTGTGTGTGTGAATATATCCCTGTACATGGCTGTATGGGCTGTCCCCATGCATTGCATATGAACTGTTTGGCACTTTGATGAGCTGCTGGCCCTAAATTGCCCTCCGATACCTAATCATAACTGATGTCCACCACCTGTTTGACCCAGACACAGGATATTTGTAGATGTGTCAACTCCATCACCACACCTTCTAGATTTGTAAGTTCAGATAACCCAGGTGACATGTAGCCAGAGTAGCAGACCTTATCACAAAGCATTAATGCATGAATACGCTGACTCCCCCCATTGTCCCTGATAGACTGCTCTATACATATGCATCTAGGATGCCATGCATGTATACTGCTGTACCTTGCTGATATATTTTTGCTGTGGTGCCATGCCATCCTGTGCCGTTGTATTGCCACCATGTGTCCATAGTGTATCCCTCAGACTCCTTGAACAGAAACATACACAAGTCCATGACACAACTATCATTCTGTAACAATACCGCCAGTCCAACATCATGCAATAAAGGTACACAAAGTGTGATGTGTAGTCATGACACATGCCAGCATACAGTGCCTGTTGTGGCCCACAACAAATGGCATTGCAAAACAATACTGCACTACACAAGTACATGTCAAGTGATACAGACAACCTGTGCATCAGACAAATAATAGCATTTCCCTGCATCAATGGCATGGATGGCAGGGATGTGGCACAGGTATCATCACATGCACAGGGTGTGATGTGGGGTGTGCTGGAGACCTAGGCTGTGCCAAACAGTTGACAGCATGTGTGTGAGTCAGGAGGGATGTCGGTTACATGGGCCATGGAGAGGTGCCGTGTGTGTCTGTAGGTGAACTGCATATGACAGTGGTGTTTGAGTCTATTCATGTACACAGTCAAAGCCACTGCTAGCTTTACACATGTGTATGTTGGACAGTTGTGATCAATACATGCAAGACTGGACAGGTAACTGTCTCCAGCCACAAACATGGGAACTCGGTCTGCAAGGAGTAGCACTGGCACCACCATGCCCAAGTTCAGATGCAGTGCTAGTACCTGATGGTGACTGCAAAATGCTGGGGTTGTGTCCCCCACTGGACCACCCAGGACCATGTGCCCATGGCCTGCCACATTGTGGTGTGGCCAGCACACTTCCTTCTGTAGCACTGGATGTACTGCCACTACAGGAGCACGGCCATGGGAACTCTCAGCAGATTGTGTTCCTGACCTAAGTACACGTGTCCAATGCCCAACTCCAGCCAGATGTTCCAGCACAAAGTGCAGTCCAAGACAAACACAGTCTCAGCACACCATCTGTCCACTGCATCAGTGAACTGATCCAGGGTGTTCCCAATGTGGTGGAGGCAGTCATGGATGTCAGACTGCACTGCATCCATAATCCTAATCATCCGTCTTGTGTTGGGTTCAGAAAAAGCCTGTGCCTCCTTGATGGCCCAAAACATTCGCTGAGTAACACATGATGTGACACCTGTGACAGGTGGTGGATGGACAGCAGTCCTCCTATGAGCACCCATGTCAATCTACCTGTGTGGGACCTTGCCAGCTCTTTAGATATGGCCAGTGTCTACAATCACTGATGCAGTAGTTGTCGCACTGTCCTGTTGAATGTCACCACCCTCTGACTGCCCAATATCTGTGGCCTCTGGGAACTTGGTATGTGTGAGCATACTGATTGTGTGCAGTGACAATGATGGCAGAAGAGAGATGCCAACCTCTGGGACATATACATTCCCTGACAACCCCACCTGTGCCTCACTATGGCCACCATCATCATTAAAGTCTGATGAGACACCGACATCAGGTTGTGAGGGTGACAGACTCCAATCCCCCTGTCACCTGTGAAAACCATGACAAAAACAGTACATTACTACCTGCACTTTTATGTGTGGTAATCCAGATAGACTCATAAACATGAGGATCCATAAATGCTTTACCAGTCACACATCTTCTCTTCTCTATTCCCATGCACAACAGACAACCTCACACCAACATACACAGACAAGTCAAGCCCTTTATAGCATACATGTTAGTCACATCCAGGTAAAGTTGCCAGTGCAATCTGCCTGTAAGGTATGCAATATGACACTATATGCGATAGACCTACACATAAAACCCAGCACACCTGTTATTAGAATGATATGCCAGTACTAGTGTCACTACATCATGCATGTAGCATCTCCCTTTTGTGTTTCAACAGGCATCTTGGAGTTATTACCTCATGTATACCAGGCTGTGTAGCCACTCATAACTATAAGTGCAAACATGTTGATGGTTATTCAAATACACAGTTGTGACTAACCAGTCTATGTACTGTAGTTATCTGTTCCAGAGTGGAACATACAAATATTCAACTCTGGCTAAACACATTTGTAAAAAATGCAATATAACAGCCATTAACTTTCATAGGGATAAATGATCTGGAAAAAAACTGTATCACACTTACCAGGTACAAGACCATGGACTTGATCCACTCCTGATGAACCTATGAAAAGGTGAGGGAGAGGTATTGTCAGCACCACCAAATGTAGCAGCACTACAAGGTAATATGAGCATATACCCACATGTGCAGTACCTACTGTGATTCTGGTTGTATTGCATGGTATTCTGAGTCTGTGTGCACACTGTGCATAAACCCTAACTCCCCCCATGCAGATAGACCTAACACCCTGTACAGGTATGCACAGCTTGCCACAATGAGTGATACAGTATTACACTGTTGAACACAGTACGCTTACATAGATGCTCCTCTGCTGTGGACACTGTGGCACCCACCTCCACAATGTATGTTGTGATAGATGCCTGGGAGCTGTCGTGTGTTTCTAGGTTCACCAAGAATTCCTCCATGGTTGTAAGTGGATTTACTATCTCAGGCCCTCCACCTGTGGTGGCACAATCACTGGCAATATCAGCTGCCCTTCATCATGCAGCATTCATCATGTATGTGGCCTGGTATTGGACCTGCTCAAGGCCCTGTCCTGTCGGCCAATCTCATTGACATCTCAGATAAGGTCTGCCCATAATGCTGTCCTCTGCTCCCGATTATGCCTCCATATGGATTACAAGATCCGGTAGTGCCATCTCAGTTCATTGACTATCATGTCATTCTTCACCTCTGAGAAGGGGGCATTTCTTCGGTGATACATGTTTCCTGAAAGACAATAAAATGGAAACACATTAGAGGACCAAATACATGGACATCCACTATGTACAGCTTCAGCACACCCATAATGGCCTGCACTATCCACAGCTCCCTCACATGTCATACCCCACAGTCTGGCAACATTTCATGTGTGTGGATACCACCAAGATAGTAGCAATACTGGGGTATGTCCCTGTGTGCTGTGGCAGAGTCTGCTGTATGATCCAACACCCAGCAGTGCACTCCACTGTGGTGTGTCCCCTATGGGCAAACTCCCACTTATATGTCATATGGCCACTGACAGACAATTAACAGTGTTCTATTACAACTGTATGGGGACAGTTCAGCAACAATAGTGTGCCACAATGACTGAAAACAATGCAAACCTGTTGTAGTATATGTTCTCTGTAGGCATCATACCTCTCAACTATACAGATGCTTGCAGACTGTCAGGATGTTTACCTCATAGTTGTGGTGATTTTCATGCAAACTTGTGGAACTCTGACAAATATTTAAACACTTTTGCTGAGTTTGGGCTTTTGTCCCCCCATAAACTATGGCTTTCTCCTGGTTTCAAGCTGCAATAGGATGACAGGTATATTAGGCATAGCCATCAACCAAACAGGGACATATGTGAACAGAAACAGGGACTTAGCCAGAGTACATGACGGACATTTATTGACACTTTTAAAACATTAGAATTATGTATGTGAGACAGTGACTGAATGAGGGGGGTGAAGTACAGTATATTGTTTGATGTTATAGGATTGTACACCCTTAGTCATTGTCACTATGTATTATGTGTAATCTCCTACCTTTCCTGAAACAACCAACCATTGTAGGAGGGATTGACAGGGACAGAGCTGAGATGTGATTAAAAAGCAGGGACAGTTCAGAGGGATGCCTGTAGGTGTAGGACAGCAGAGTATCACTGACACATCATTACCATAGATCTAAGACAGGATTACTGTTGTAATCTCTATTCTCAATACCTCCATCCTCCCATCCACATCCTGTTATATGGAGAAACTATTACATACCTGCTGGAGTGCAATACTCCTTTTTTGAACTTTGCTTCTGGTATACTTTTTAAAATCCGCTCTCTGTGTGAGTGAAGTAAGTCTCATACACAGCTGTTCCCCATAGGCACCTGCTTGCCTTTTCTCTGCACCAATCTGTGGCTTAGAATTGCTAATTGCAGCCAAAACAGCTGAATTTCACTATCATTGGCCAATAACATGCCACAACAGTGCAATATATAAAGCCTTCATGTAGACCTGGGCTCCTTCCTTAGTTGTTCAGATGGATATCACTGATGTGTGGACAGTACAGCATCACAGAGGGTAGGTACCATAACTGTCAACTGTATAGATTTATGGAGTATCTCAACAATTTTGCCTCATATGTGGTCAGTATCCCATGACATAACGGTCATGTGACAGTTCACTGGCAAGCATTGTGGGTTTAGGTCAGTAAGGAAAGAGATACTTGCATGTCATATGTAATAGCTGTTATTCTATCAACCTACTATCTTTTTAGGGGCAAACTGTTACATATGTCCCTGTCTCTGGGCCTTAGCCCCCCATTACATCTGTCTGTGTCCAGATCCCTTGTTCTTGGGGGTTGGGAGGTATGGTAGGTCTGTAGCAGATACCTTTACATAGAGCTGTATATGCTGCAGGCTGCATCTACTGTTGCAGCCTAGTTCACATAGGGGAAGTGTGGACACTTTTCAGGAGAGCAAGCTGGATGTGTAACTGTGGCAGCTGTGGCAGTGCTGTCATTATGGCAGAGCCAGTGTAAGGCTATGCTGTACAGTCCAATCAAGGCATGTGAGTGCGATATATCTATTATGAAATGGTGCCAATAACAAAGTAGTAGGCAACATAGAGTTAGGCTATACAGTTATGTGTAGTGTGTCCCTACCTGCAGGCCTCTGACTTGCAAAAGTGGGTAGCAGTTCATTAACTAGCAGTAACATGTGCGGATTAGAATTGCATGACTCAGCCATTACTTGCTGTCTTCACAATAATGTAATTGAAGTGTTAGACAAAACTGGATTTGAATCCAGGACTATGTGTGGCAAAATGTACTGCCTGCAAGGCATGTAACAGACTGTGCCACTGAGTCACTGCAAAAGTGTATGTGCTTGCAAGATATATGTGCACATATACCAGCTAAGGGAAACATTTCTACGTCCATCAGTTTGTGCATGGCTTTATATGGCTGTGTTTCTGCACCAGGGTCCCAGTTGTACATGTAGTTTGCCATTGCTGCCTTAGCAGGTGTCTTTACACAAGTTGCTGATAAAAAGGCACATACACCTGCTATCACAGGCCTCACTTACATCCACTATTATGTCATTGAGTGTCTACTGGTGTATTATTGCACCAGAGTCCAAGGTACACTCTCATTTTTCCCATTAGTTTCTATTCAAGTTACATGCCTAATGACTGTAATTGGCAATCAGGATGTTTTGCTGGAAACACCTGTTTTTTACATCAGATCTATGTGGCATGGTGTGTTAATGCAGTGGACTGTAGGTGAGAGGCACCAAGGTATTCATTTTGTACATGTGTCTAACAGTGTAATAAACTCATTTAATCATTAAGGTTCATTTAAGCTTAGCTAAGCGAAGCAGCGCAATGTGTCATACCGTGCCATTCACTTAGCTCCACGCAAACCCATACTAAAAAAAATATAAAGACAAGAAAAAGGTGGTGATAGGAAAGTTGTGAAATGGGGGCAAGCATGGGGAAAAACATAGTGAAAGGCAGTTAGAGATGTGCAGGAAGGGTGTAGGAGAGACTCATAGCTGTGCATTTTGACAGATTTTCTAAATGAATTTGGACTCTCAAACCCCAGAGAGAGGGGTGAGGGCAACATAACTGTGTTGTCACACCAATTAGACCAGATTAGTGGTGTTCAGTGGACATGTGTGACATGGAGAGCTATATATCGGGCAATATTTATTTTTTTGGGACAGGTGCCCATGTTATTCATTTTTTTAAGGTGAAACTGGGATATAGGGGAACGGACATAAGTACATGTGGGGAGGTACGTTGGGTAGGAGAGGATGCATTTCCAGAGAGACAAGACAGCAGACAGGGGCGGTGTGTGATACATGAGCGGGGTAAACACCTTGGATGGGGAGAGTATTGTGGAAACAAGTTGCATGTGCCTCCAGATGGCAGCAGCATGACTCACGTCACCACCCATGGGACAGTCAACCCTGCTCCTTCACTTCCCTGAAGGTGGCTGTGCTGGAGGCTGGACTGCAGGGTGAGCCTGCCCCACTACGTTGGCCAGCATGCTCTCGATCTGGTGCAGGCAGCATTTATAGCTCAGATGAACAATACTGCACACCTTGACTGGCAGTTGATTCTGAGTGACTGCAGCTCCTTTGCAACTGATCCCAGGGGGAGGCCGGGCCCTGTCCCCTTTGGTGGTTCTACCAAATGTCACAGGTGGTGCAGGGTCAGAGGAGGCATCACCACTGGCCTGGGTCCTAGACATGCTAAGACCCAGTGCCATAGCCAGTTGAGGCAAGGTAGGCAGATCACCAGGAACCAGCCTACCCCGATGTGCTGTGGTAATGCAGGTATAGGTATTAACAAAACATTGTTAGTAATAACAGCATCACAGAGCATTGAAAATAATGCAATTACATATCAATTCAAATTATGTGAAACAAAACAATCAGTAACAAAACAGTCAGTATAACAGTATGCCAGTAACAGTTACAGCATAAGGCCAAAAAAAAGGTAATTTAACAAGATATGTTAATATGCATCCATTATAATACATAATAATACATGCCCCAAAAACAGTTAATGTAACAAAATATGTTAATCATAAACCATAGCCAATGACTAACAGTAATAAATAAAAAAAGATAAGGGGTGGAGAGAGATAGAAAATCAGTCCATTAGTAACACTGATGCTTACTTCCTTGACAACAGTACTAGTATCTACAGATCTGTATTTACTTTACATTTACAGTGAGTTAAAGATTCCTGTAGCTGAAGTAGCACATACATACTTCTCAGGCTATATGTATGGGACACTATGGGCCAAACGGTAACAATTGCAGGTACACACCTACACAGAACACTTGCACATCAGGTGGACCTATATAACTGCCAAGGTATTCTAAGGGCTGAAATGGTGATACTATGCATTGCCATGGTATTCCTGTAACAGGTGGATTAAGCACTATTAATTACATAACGTGAAATTGTGACACTTAAGAGACATGTATTTGTACAGTACATATACTAAACAGCAGTCATGCCTTAGTTGCCAGACATGAGAATAGAATCCAATAGCAGTGACTGTGATTGCAGCAACTTTTAATAGACACTCCAGACATGAAGCCATACCAGGATTACACATATTATTTCTAACTGCACATTGCTGATTTTTCATACTCTTAGTAATGATTTTAACAGTCTGGAAAATCAATCCATCCATCCATCCATCCATCCTCAATCCCTTTCCCATTTTGCACATGGGGTTGGGGTGTTACTTCAACAGTGACATTCATCTTGAGCCAAGGTTTACACTGCTGGATGGCTAGCCCTGCCATGGTAATTCATTCATACCACTCACTTGCACTCAGACACACACACACACACACACACACACACACACACACACACACACACACACACACACACAAACACTCACACACACAAATACACACACACTCACACCTATGGGCAATTTAGAGTGTTCAATCCAACTACTGCATGTCTCTGGAATGTGGGAGGAAACTGGAACACTCAGAAGTAACCCATATGACCACAGGAAGGACATGCAGACTCCACACAGAAGGCATCCCAGCCAAAAATTGAACCAGAGATCCTTTTTCTGTGAGGTGACAACACTAATATCTGCACTACTGCAGCCAGCCCGCACCACTGTGGCTTTAACAGTCTGGAAAATCTAAACATAAAATACTCTACTCATAATATTGGCTACCTCACCCATTTACCTGTAGTTCCTGTGGAGAGAGAGAATATGACTGCTACTGTAATATTTAGCGCTACCTATCACTGGATTAGAAACCTGGTCTCTGCATGGCAAAATGTACTATATACAAAGCATTTAACAAACTGATATATTGAGTCACTGCTGATTACTGATTGAATGATACCTTCCTAGAGCTTACCTGGAACCAAAATATGACCTGGCAGTATTACTATATATCAGTCTAAAAATGCTGGAGTACACACTTTATTGTTAGTGGGTTGAAATATCTGTGAAGGCAACAAACAATATCAGATCATGGAATGGGCTACCTTTCCCATATACCTTCCTTACCTGATGTTTGTGAATAACAGAGCATTAGGTGAACAATACTGGCCTAGAGATAGCCTTGAACAGTACTATATGTGTTAAACAATACAATTGGCAGCCATTAGATTTGCATTCTACAGTTATTACAGTGTTATACTTGACAGCAACACCTTACCTTATAGCCTGAATGCATACAGCTCTACTCCAATTGCTACAACAAGACAATCCTGATGATCACCGTTTTCCTTGGTGTTATTGTTATGGATACATATTTTATTGCAGAACCATTGACATTATTTATTTCTTACAAAACAGCTCTAATTCCACAATTTTTGCATTACAGACTTTATTGTATATACTTTAATGCAGTTCCTGGTATTGTTTTGTGTTTTTAGTGCACAACAGTTGGCATTATTCATTTCTTTCAAAACAGTTCCAATTTCACACTTATTGCACTACAGACTTTATTGTATATATATATTAATGCAGTTCCTGTTATTGTTTCATGTGGTTATTGCACAACAGTTGTCATTATTCATTTCTTGTAATACAGCTCTAATTACACATTTATTGCACTACAGATTTTATTGAATGTAATTTCATGCTGTTAATGCTTTACCTTTTCTTGCTTATTTCACTACAGTTAGCATAATACATCTATACTCACCACACTCATGTAGCAGCCTGGCCAGGTGCCCAGCATGTGACTCAACATTGTGATCCCTCTCCTCTGCAGCTGTTGGCAGAAAAAACACAGAATTATGCATACCAGTTTTGCAAACATTCAGATTAGATATTGCTGAAACAGAGGTAAAATTACTTACATACTTGTAGGGCATTCCCTACCCAAGCTTCTTGGACCAAGGTGTCCAAGAGATCCCCTTTTCTCCATTTCAGGTTGTCATGGTGGTGACTAGACTGCTCACCTGTGCAGGTGATACCAGTACCACTGGTGAGTTCTCTGGCCAGCTTGTCCCAGGCCTCTGCCTTACACTCTGAGCCCTGGAAACCTCCCTGCAGCAGCAGGTCTTCATTTTTTTACTAGGAGTGCAACCATGACTCTGCACTCTAGAATGCCCCAACACTACGTCCAAAAATGTGCACCTTCACCAACACTAGCCACAGTACCCTTCAGAGGGAGAACTCCAATGTATTCTGCTGTATTCCCACTTACTGGGATTAATATAGGCTGTTTTCCTGTCCTTACACATCATTGGCAACATTCAAAAAATTACCACATTGCTTAGCACTGCTCAAACCAGTGCAGCTGAGCTGAGAATAGCAAAAACCTGCAGAACCATAGTCTTAGCAGAGCTTAGCAGCATGCAAACCAGCCAAGCAGTGCATAAACATTGGCAGCCATTATCATGTTTATGCAGTGCTTCACAGGCCTTTGCAGGTCTGAGCAAAGCTTAGCAGAGCACAGCAGAGCTAAATGTTAAATTAGTCTGCAAAATGTGTATATTAAAATTAAATACTTATTTGCCTTCCATGTATTCAAATCCTGGAACTACTACACATGGAGCCATGCCTCTACCCATTAAGCTACATGGATAATCAGACATCATCTATACCTTTACATATAACACTGAGCTACCTATACGTAGTGCAGAGCACTGTGCAGCACCATAAAAACACTCTGAGATATGCTTGTACATTTAAATAAATAATTAAATATATCCAGTTTCGATTTTAGATATCTGGCAGTTGTCTGCTATCTTATCTATACACACCGCTTAACATTGCTACACTCTGTGTTATGTCACGCAAACATGCTTTTTATTAAAAAATATACAAAACATTAACTTAACACAAAAGGACAGTCCAGGCAGTCTCTTACTCATCTGCAGACACAATTAGCACTACAACTCTCCCTACACTGATTCTATACCCACGTCTCTCGGCTCTCCCTCGGCAACACACCGTCATTAATTTGTATGGCATGCTGCCAAGGGGGAACTGTGTACACAGACATGGTAACATTCTGTGTAGGCTCTACACTGTGCCTACAAAGATTTTATTAAATCCCGAGGAATTATGACATCATGCTTTCAAAATAGAACTAGCTGACTGTTGCAGTATGACTTATTCTGCAGCACTGGCAGTTAATACTGTGGTCTCTAGACTGTGTAACTAGATAGCTGATTTGAATCCAATAAGGAGTGACTACTGTGAGTGCGTGCTTATCTATCATACTGTGTAGAGAAGGCTTCTGATGCATATAGTATGTGTAGCTATGTAGTGTTATTGTACTCTTTTTTTCCACATAGTTTTTATTGAATTTTATAAATACAAGTATAACAAAAACTATTAAACAATGTAAAATAAGCATAACTATATACAGTGTCCATAACAGACATGCTTTTGTTAATACATTCACATTTTATCTAACAGCTTTTTAAGTTTTAACCAGGCCAGTTGTTTATGTGTCACTCTTGAGGTTCTTGAGGTTATAGTCAACAATTGTCTATTACATACAATGTTGACCAATGAGATAAATTCCACAAATGATAGAATCTTTTTACTTTTCCAATTTGAGGTAATCGTTTTTCTTGCTATTGCAAGGAGGGACCAGAGAAGGTGCACTTGTGTACCTGGAATATACACTGGTATCGGTACATTAAATAATAACAGTGAGTCAGTCACTTCACATTTAACTGACCACATTGCTCTTAAAAAAGATTTAAATTCCTATCAGAAAGGAATTACAGTTTTACACTCTATAAACATATGTGCCCAGTCTGCACACACTACATCTTCACATTTCCAACATTCAGATATTTCATTTCCCGATATCAATGCCACTTTATGAGGAGTAAAGAAGCTTCTGTGAATGAACTTCCATGTGTAGATTTTTCCAAAAGGGAGATGATGCAGTGTTACTAACTGACTTAAGTATTAATATTTTCTCTTTTTCTGAAAATCTGAATTTATTAACCTTTTCTGCATAATTCCATAGGGATTCATCTGGGATTTATAAGTCAATTCGTCGTGTCTTGTATATTCTTGACAATGAAAACTCATCATTATTACATAATGTATTAATTTCACAGAAAAGGGATAACCTTTTGGGTCTAGGTGTGAATTTCACTATTTGACATACTTTGAATTCACTTACTATGTGCTCTCTGAATGTTTGTATGTTTAGCCAATTGTTTTGGTTTATGTTATATCTTGCTATGAGGGGAGTGGCCTCATATACATAGTTGGAATCAAGGAATCGATGCCAAAATTCTAACCCATTTCCTTTCATTTCTGCTATTTTTTCATGTCGTAAGAGTCCAAACATTTGCTTGTAAATGCTACAGGAAACATTAAAAATAAAAGGTTTTGCATTTTGTAATCTTTGTTCATTATTTGTTTAAAGTTCTTTGCTATGTAGTTAAAAAAGGGAGAACATTTTTCTTTTTTTATTTCTGTTATAGCAAAAGTTTTTATGACTAGATAACTTTTTTCTGCTTCATTAAACATGTTATTTATTGTTTCCCCATTAAATTGTTTTATGTAAGTTTTTCCAATTAGATGTATACTTATGATTTAGCCATTGACTTATGATATTACGAATGGTTGATTCTGTATATAGTTCTAAGTGTGGAAAAGCTATTTTGCTCTCTTCCCAATTTCTGTAATGCCATGTGTAACTAATTATTGGCTTTTGTAGAAACCATAGAAATGTTACTAATAAGGAGTTGAGCTGTTTCATTATTTTTTTTGGAAGAAGATGCTATTATAGTTTGAAAAAATGTACAGAAGTTTAGGTAATATAATACATTTGACTAAGGTTAACTTTTCTTCCATGGTAGAGAACATTTTGTTCCATTTGCTTAAGTGATCTTAGACAGTGTATGTTAAAGTTGTGTAATTTATTTGTATAGCATCTTTTCAATTTGTTTTTATATATACTCCTAAATACTTAAACATAGTATTTGCTCAGTTAAAGTTTTCATATTTTTCCAGGACGGAGTTTATGTTTTTGTTCAGTAACATAGTTTCAGTGTTGTTATGATTAAAATTCAAGCCTGAAATCTTTTCAAAGGTATGCAAAGATTTTATAATGTGTTCTATTGAGGAATCTATATTTCCAATTGTTAGTAAGATGTTGTCAGCAAAAAGCTGTATTTTGGAACCATAGGTTGAGTTAATGGAAAAGCTACTTATCTTGTCATTAGTTCTTATACAATTAGCTAAAGGTTCCACAGATAGGGCAAATAATAAAGGTGACAAAGGGCATCCTTGCTTGGTGCCTTTCAGTATTTTAAGTTATCCTGATAAAAACGCTCCAGTTTTCATATATGATGTGGAAATAGTATATCATTTATTTAACAACTTTATAAAATCAGGGGAAAAATATACATTTCTAATACTTTAAATAAATATGACCAATTTATAGAATCAACAGCTTTGTCCAGATCTAAGCTGATAATTGATAATTCCTTTTTTTTTTCTTATTTGCATGGTCTATTAAGGTTAGAAGCCTAATGACATTATCTTGGACTTCTCTGTGTGAGATAAACCCTGCTTGATCATTTATTATTTTTGGCAAAAAGTGGTTTAATCTTTTTGCTAAAATTGATGTGAACTGTTGGAACAGGGCTCAGTTTTGAGCTTTTTTACTGGTTAATTGGGTAATTTGTTTAAATCAGTTTTCTCATTTTCTATTGTTATATAAAAAAATTGCACTTTATTCATCTGCTTTTACTGTATTTGTGTTTCTTCCTACATTATTACTTTATTTTGATTTTGCTGCAAGTTCTTAAAAGTACTTACTTGCATTTAGTCTGCTGCATTTATTACTACTTGTTAGTAGCCTGATCAAATTGTAACTTTTATTCTAAGCCTTTGGTTTAAGCACTTGGGCTTCAGACCAGTTGTTTTACATTAAGAAGGCTTGTGGTCTGCACATTTCTGGCAGGACAGGTAGCTTACATCTTTCTAAGTTAGGAGTTGCTGATTGAAGGCTTACTGTCTG
Organism: Protopterus annectens; assembly: GCF_019279795.1. Taxonomy (NCBI): domain Eukaryota; kingdom Metazoa; phylum Chordata; order Ceratodontiformes; family Protopteridae; genus Protopterus; species Protopterus annectens. Next base: position 1,922,431,535 of record NC_056729.1, read on the forward strand.
TTATTCTAAAGTGTACTAGTTCTGGTTTAAGCACTTGGGGTTCAGGCCAGTTATTTTTCATTAAGAAGGTGTTGTCTGCACTCTTGTGGGAGGAGAGGGCAGATTCTGCCCTTCTGAGCTGGAATTTTCTGGTTAAAGGCTTATTGTGCCTGCTTATTTGAACTGTTTCTTTCTGAAATTGGTACACCTTGTTTGCTGTAGCATAGACTAGATTCAGACCTGCTGATTCTAGCTTTGTTTGTTTAACTTGAGCACTAATCCAGGTCATCTTTTTTTGGAGAATGTTCCTCTGCTCCGTAGTGGCAGGAGTGTGCAGTTAGAACTTGTCTAATCACAGACTGCTGGAACAGGGCTCAGTTTTTAGCTTTTTATTGGTTAATTGGTTAATTTGTTTAAATCAGTTTGCTCATTTGCTACTGTTATATTAAAAAAAAATGGCACTTTATGCATCGCCACTAAGCAAGGGTTAAACTATTCCCGGAGCCATAAAGTCTGCTCTTCAAATTTTCCCTTAGAACTAGTCAGTTATTTTAGTTTTAGCACTCAAATCTGTTTCTTTGAGCTCAGCACTTGTTCAGAACTCATTGTAAGCACTATATAAGCTACAAATTACTACAGCACTCACCTTTCCTCACTTGTCTAGAGGAAAACAGTATTTTAGTACTTAATAAGTAAACACCTATCCAGTCATGTCTAAGGGTCCGCTCCTGGTGATTTCCTCTGTCTACCTGATGAATCTGGGCATCTCGGGGGCAATGCAGCAATTGCCTCATGTACACAGACAACCCTTTCCTCCTACCACCCAACACTACAACCTGTGAGAGATGCACTTTTATAGCCAAACTGGAAGCAAAGCTCTCTTCACCCAAGACTGAACTAGACAGTCAAGAGGAGAAGGTAAACACTTGCACCACACCACACTCATCACATAGTCCCTCAAAACCTACACCACCAAAACACACAAAGAAACACAAAATGCACACCAACATTTATTGAGGCTCTCAATAAAAATCTGCTCAAGCAAAAGAGACCTCCAAACCAGAAATGCAAGCAAACTCCAGTCCCCCCAACATAACCCAAATGACACATAGCCCACAAACTCATTGTGCCACTCAACCACAGCCCATAAGACATAACAGCGTACCCAACCATCTAGTCATAGGTGACTCTATAGTCAGGCACTCACTCTCCAGGCTAAATAAGGTGAAAGTTACTGTCAGCCACCTGTCAGGTGCCAGGATCCACTGTATAAAGCACACACTCAGGTCACTCCACAAAAACTACAAATATGACTGTCATTGTCCATGTTAGTGTGAATGACCTGAGATGTACCTCCCTGGATTACATAAAAAGAGACACGGAGGAGCTCTCTGATCTTGTAGCCCAGGCAGGTATGACCCTAGCCCTGACTAGCATCCTGCCATCACTCAGAATGATATCACAGTACAAGGATGAAATGATTGACTTCAACAATTGCCGAAGCTTCTGTTGTCATTCTATGGGGATCCAGTATCTGTCTGTCTGGGATGACATGATCGACAGACCATGATACTTTGCCAGAGATGACCAGCACCTGTTGCCCTTAGGATTCTGGGTACGGGCTAAGGCTCTTGCCAACCCTATAGTGCCTTTTTTAGGTAAGGTTCAAATGGCAAATTCACTACTGTAACTGGTACAAGCAAGCAAAATCTGAGGGTAATTCCACTCAATGCTAGAAGTCTAAACCTCAAAATGCACTCACTCAAGGCACTCCATAAAATGGAGAACATCAACATCTGTGCAGTGACAGAGACCTGGTTCAAGGCTCCAGAGAGCACCTCTGCATTACCAGGCTATAATTAGTACTACACCTTTCAGCCACCTAACCTGGGCCTAAACACTAAAGGTGGAGGTGTGTCCATATTCATTAAGCATATCCACACGTCCAGGCTAGTTACTCAGCATAATGCATCCGAGATTATCCAAGTTCAATGAACTCTGGGCAACACTGCTATCCAAATTGTAGCTTGCTACAGATACCCCACCATGCCCCAGGATTCCCACTCATCATTTCTTGATACACTGGAAAATATTAGGGTACAACCCAACACCCTAATAATGGGTGATTTCGACTACCCCACCATTAACTGGGAAAACTACTCATGTACCAACTCTTGCTCAACGTTTTCTGGAATTCATAAATTCCAATGTCTTGGATCAACTTATCCACACCCCCACCAGGGGCAGCAATATCCTAGACCTGGTCATTACCAACATGAGCGACTGGTGTTCCACACCAGAGGTCAATTCCTCATTGGTCAGATCCAACCACAAGCTAATCACCCTAGACATCCACATCCCACCCCCACTGCCCATTAGGGAAACCACCATAAAAAAATGTCTCCAAAGCCAACTTCACACTTCTTAAGACAGAAGTGGCAAAGTTCACGACACCCATGCAGATGGAAAATAGATGTACGACTGCCAAATCCTACACAAATGCACTTTATGAGGACTTACACAAGTGCATGGATCATGCTATCCCTAACAGAACCAAGATGCTATCCTCGAAAAAAAAGGAAGCCAATCTGGTGGTCCCCCAGCCATAAACAAACTCTACAACACAAGAAAGAAACTGTTGCAAAAAAGAGTACAATCCCATAATTGCAGGAACTCCCTGGTCAGCCTCATTAAGAAGCTGAGATCCCTCATAAAATCCTCCAAAGCTAGTTACGAAAAGAAAATCATCACTGATTCTAAAGACAACCATAAAGCATTCTATAGCTATGTCAAGAATCTCAATGGCAACACTCAAATCTGATCTGAGTTACAGCACAATGGCACTAAATATACAGAACCAACTGATATTGCCAATATCCTGGCAGATAGATTCAGTGCTAACTTTACCCCCTCTCACCCCTAAAGGGCTCATCTCTATACTAGAAGAATGCAAGGTTCCTGTAATCATGGGTGCACAGGTAAAAACACACTCTCCAAAACCAGGAACACAGCATCCATGGGATATAACAACATCCCTGACTGCATTCTACATGAACTACTTACTGAATGAACTGGCACCCCATCCAAGTACCATGTTCAATCATAGCCTCAGCACAGGCTTTGTACCCACTGAATGGTGCACAGTGACAGTTATCCCGCTCCACAAAGGGGGAGCCATCATGGACCCCAGGAACTACTGCCCCATTAGCCTGACAAGCCTGGTATGCAAGGCCATGGAAGGTATTATCATGGAACTTATAAAAAAAATTGGTAATCTCCAAACTCTGGACCCCACCCAGTTCAGATTTGTAAAAGGCAGGTCATGTCTCCTAAACCTTCTTTGAAGCAGTCATCAAAGCCATAGACTAGGGTAAGGTGGTTTACACAGCCTATCTAGATCTTGCCAAGGCTTTCAATATCATCCCTCACTCTGGAATTATAGATAAACTCACTAAACTAGGTATAAATCCCTATGTCACAAGATGGGATGCGAACTGGCTCGCTAATAGAGCCCACACTGTAAAAGTAGCAGACTCCAAATCCGACTTCAGACCAGTGACAAGTGGAGTACCACAGGGTTCAGTTCTGTGCCCTCTCCTGTTTGGTATCTACTTCTCTGAAGTACAGGCTAACACAGAATGTCTTTGGCTAAAGAATTTCACAGATGACTGCAAACTAGGAGCCATAATCAAAACACTTAACGATGTGGACATCCTACAAAAGGGCCTTACTGAAACAGATGCCTGGTGTCAAAGCCATGACCTCAAGTTCAATGCCAAAAAGTGCATTGTCATCCCCCTTGGTAAAAACTCTGTACCCATGAACACCAACATAGTAAGTAGTCTACTTAACACCAAAATTGTGATAAGAAAACTTGGGACACAGGTGGACAGCAGTCTCTCCTTTGATAATCACATCACCACAGTAGTCAGGAAATCCTTCTTCCTGGCACACCTCATCACAAAAGGTTTCTCATCCAGGAAAAAAGAGGTCATTGTTCCCCTCTACTCATCACTCATTAGACCTATAATAGAGTACAACACTCCTTTTGGTATGTACCTTACAAGACATTTACAACAACTGGAAAGGCCACAGAAATACCTCACAAAGAGTATTACCAACTTCAAACAGATGCCCTATGCAGACTGTCTGAAAAAAACTCCAGCTTTACTCTGTCACATATCGCCTACTCAGAGGTGATCTCTGCCTAACATACAAAGCTATGTCCAACCCAGAGCTGTTGGACATGGTCCACTTAAAGAAATCCCAATCCCTATGAGCAACATGCTCTAGGGACCTAAACCTTGTCACCACAATGAACAGAACATGCTGGAGGGATAGATTCATGTCCCAGGGACATCCCATACTCTGGAACAAACTACCTATCTATATCAAACAAAGTTATTCATTAGCACTCTTCAAGAAAAATCTTGATGATTGGATGGAAAATAGGAAATTCACCTCTAGGATCACTTCTGTGCCTCTGCTCGACAGGGGCATAGGAAGATAATTTTCTTGGGTGGCAAAAGCCAGGGTACCTTTTTGGCTAGGCTTCTATAAGCCCTAGGGCCAATAGCCTAGTACCTACCTATGAACCTATGAAAATCATGTAGTCCACATTTAAAAGAGAAATAGGGTGATAAGAAGTCACTAGTTTAGGGTTTTTCTCATGCATTATGATAGGTGATATCATAGCATATTTCCATGAAGGAAAAAATCTGTCATTCTTTCTGATTTCTTCAAAAGCTTCAGTTAAAATCATTAGAGTTTCATCTGGAAGTATCTTATATATTTCTCCTTTTAGTCCATCAAGACCTGGAGCCATATTATTTTTAATGTTTTGTATACTTTCCTTAAGTTCCTTTAATGATATTGGTTTAAGTAATCTAGTATTTTGTTCCTTTCTTAATTTTTTATTTATGTTGTCTTTCAAGAATTTGTCCTTCAGGGTATTATCAATATTATTTAAAATGGTGCTATTCACTGTTTCATGGTGTGTTCTAAAGGCATCTAATATTTCTTTTAAATCAGTTATATGTTTAAGTTTATTCTTGGAATTATCTATAATTTCTTTAATATGATTGGCATTTGCTAAGCTTTTAGATTTAACTGCTAGTCTGTGCATGTTTTTAGGGTTAGTTGAATACGTTTGTAACGTTATTGTCTCTAGATTTATTGCTACTTTGTGATTCAAAATCTCTGTGTATGTTAGATTCAGTTGTTTTATTTCTGAAATTCTAGTTATGTCTTTAGTGTCTAAGTTCTTTTTTACTATATCAATCTTTGATTGTATTTTTATTAACTCCTTGTCCCATTCCTTCCTTTGTATTTATTTATTTATTTATTTAAATTTGTTGACCAGGAGTGTCCGACTGGACATAGGTCCATTTTTCAGCGGCAGCCCGGGGAGAAAAGCTCCACAGTAAAATAAACAGACAGTAGTTACATTAGATTACATAGCGATTAATAATTTAACATAGCAATTACTTACAACATATTTACAGATGAAGAACATAGTACATCAGTAGACAACTAGAATCCTTATCTGTGAAGTACATAACAGACATAAACAAATGTTACAATGAGAAGTTCCTGCTGTATAATAAGTACTAGGCTTATGAGCATCTGAGCTTGCTATAATCATATGTATAATTTTATTGTATTCCAAAGTATAATTCCAGAAGTCTTATTATTATCATTGACATCAATAAATGATTTTATTTCTTTTAACAGACATTCTCTAAAATCTTTTAGTTTAGTGATATATTCAGGTAGTCTCTGCCAAAAAATCAGATCTCTTTGTGTTATATGCACTTTAAAGAAAAAAGCGTTGTGGTTGGATAGTGGATATGAGCTAATTATAACTTCTTGTATTTTGGATATTACATTAGTGGTAACAAATAACTTATTAGTAGTTGTGTGTGTACCAAACCTATAAGAATAATGTGCATATTGAAGAGATTCTGACTCTCTTTTATCATAAATATCTCTCAAATTTGAAATGATAATAAAATTATTTAGCTTTTTGACTGTGGCCGACAATCTAAAATTACCATTTTTAGTAGTGTCATTCTTAGAAAGGATACAATTAAAGTCTCCTGCACATATGATGTCTTATTTAGCTTTAACTGAGATTAATTCTAAGTATTTATTTGCTGTTTCTGCTCTGATACCAGATATCCAATATATGTTAGCTAAAGTGATATACTTTCTATTTATCTCCAATGTTACCATACTCAGCATACATTTTTGTCTGAATATGAATCAATAATGTTTGGTACAGGCAAAGATTTTTTCCACAAAATCATAGTGACCCTTCTCTTGGTCTGGTAATGAGATTCAACAAGTATTGACTATCCATTAAAAAACGTTCTATTCATATCCTTTTCTATTAAATGAGTTTCTTGTATAAAGGCAATGTCCACTTTGTCTTTAAATACTTACTTAAACTTCCTCTCTTTGTATTATTATTATTATTAAGGCCATTCACATTAAGTGAAACACATTTATATGAAGACATATTTAAAGACACAATTTTGTGTTATGAATTCTATTATGAACAAAAATTTAACTTTAAACAAAACTAATATATATTCAAAACTATATTCAACTCCAGACATGGGATATAATATTCCTGGTTCAATGAGCAAGTCATTAAGACCACGGTCTCCCATCTTTCACCCATTGCCGTTTATCAGTCTAATGCTTCTGCCTTGATTTAATTAATAGTACAATATACACCAAAATTTAATATCTCTCATAGGTTAATAGGTTCATAGGTTCATAGGTTCATAGATTCATACTAGGCTATCTGCACTAGGGCATTTATAAGCCTAGCCAGAGTGTGTTTGGCTTTCGCCACCCATTTTAAATTAATTTTGCTATGCCCTTTTTTGAGGTTACTATACTGTGCCTCTGTCTAACAGTGACACAGAAGTGATACCCGGGGTAAACCTATGATCTCCCATCCACTCATCAAGATTCCTCTTGAAGAGAGTCAGTGAGGGACTCTGCCTAACCTGGACTGGGATTTTATTCCAGAGTGAAGGGAGCCTCTGGGTTATGAATCTGTCCCTCCAGCATGTCCTATTTATTTCAGTGCTGAGGTTCAAGTCTCTCGAATGCGTAGCTCGATGGTATTTGGATTTTCTGAGGTGCAGCATGTCCATTAATTCCGGGTTGGACATGGTTTTATACGTCAGGTACAGATTGCCTCTGAGCAGGCGGTATGCCACTGAGTAGAGCTGGAGTTTCTTTAACTGGGCAGCATAAGGCATCTGTTTGAGCCCTTTGATCCTCTTGGTGAGGTACTTTTGGGGTCTTTCCAGTTGCTGCAGGTGTTTGGTAAGGTACATTCCAAAAGGGGCATTGTACTCAATTATGGGCCTAATAAGAGATGAGTAAAGAGGCACGATGACCTCCCCTGATCTAGATGTGAATCCCTTCATGATTAGGTGGGCTATATAAAATGTTTTTCTAGCCACTTTGGCCACGTGGTTGTCAAATGAGAGATTGCTATCAACTTGGGCCCCCAGGTCCCTAATTACTTCTTCCATACTGAATGGATTACCACCTATGTGGTAATTTGTGGGCACTTTGTTTTTGCCAAAGGGGATGACTATACACTTTTTGGCGTTTAGCTTGAGGCCATGGCTCTGGCACCAGTTGTCTGTTTCTAGGAGGCCCTTTTGGAGGATGCTTGTGTTGGCTGGAGAGTTGATTATGGCACCCAGTTTGCAGTAATCTGTGAATTTGGTCAGCCACAGTCCTTCCGTGTTGGCCTGTACCTCCGAGAAATATATACTGAACAAGAGAGGTCCCAGGACTGATCCTTGTGGGATGCCACTTGTAACTGGTTTGGAGTCTGACATGGCTCCAGCAATTCTAACCATGTGGGTTCTGTCCTTGAGCCAGTTTGCAACCCATCTAGTGACATAGGGGTTTATATTTAAGCTGGTGAGCTTATCTATAATGCCCGATTGGGGTATTGTATCGAAGGCTTTTGCGAGGTCCAGGTAGGCTGTGTGGACCACCTTCCCCTCGTCAATGGCCTTGGTGACTGTTTCAAAGAAATCAACCAGGTTTAAAAGGCAGGGTCTGCCCTTAACAAAGCCGAACTGGGTAGGATCCAGTGTCTGTAGGTCCCCAATATCTTTATTTATGAGGTCTATGATGATCCTTTCCATAGCTTTGCAGACCAAGCTAGTCAGGCTTATGGGGTGATAGTTTCCTGGATCTGTTGAGGCACCACCTTTGTGGAGAGGGACCACTGTTGCTGTACACAACTCTTTGGGTACATATCCTGTAGTAAGGCTGAGATTGAACAGTAGTTTTATGTTTGAGTTTAGCTCTTCTTGGAGTTCATGTAGGACACAGCCTGGGACACCGTCTGGTCACATTGATGCTGTGTTTTTTGCTTTGGAGAGGGTGGCTCTTACCTGAGCATCTGAGATGTCAGGGGGGGCAGCACTCTGCTGGGATAGATATTTGTCCTTTTGGTGGGGAGGGGGGGGGGAGTTTGCGCTGATCCTGTCAGCTAGGATGTTGGCAATGTCTGTGGGTTTGGTGTATTTTTTGTCATTTTGGACTAATTCTGAACATATCTGGGAATTCCCACCCAGGTTCCTAACATAACTAAAGAAAGCCTTGTGATTATCCTTAGTGTCCTGTGCAATTTTTCTCTCGAAGCTGGCCTTAGACGATTTTATGAGTGCCCGTAGTTTTTTGCTAATACTGATCAGAGATGCCTTGCTTTTTTGGGATTTTGCTCTATCATGTAGTAGCTTCCTCCTTCTATTATATAGTTTGTTTATGGCTGGGGTCCATCAGACAGGACGTCTGCCTTTGGAGGATTGGGTCTTAGTTTTATTTGGGATTGCATGATCCATGTATTCCTGAAGGTGTTCATAGAATGCGTTTATAAAGGATTCTGTGATCTGGGCCGTATTTTCCACTGGCCCGGGGGCTTTGAAGGATTCCACCTTGGTTTTGAGGAGTGTATATGCTAATAGAACAACTAATCTACCTTTTAAAATATCAGTAAATTGCATATTGTTTATCTCAGATAGACAACTATGAATAGAAAATGAAGTAGTTAATAACAGTATCACAAGCCACTCTATTTTAAGTGGTAAAGGCTTTAGAGCTATTGGGTAGTAGAACATTTGTTACTTATTACTGATAATGAAATAAAGAAAAAACCTTGTGCTTATATTAGATATTCTAGCTGACTGAATAGCACATTTATATCAGACCATCTATATTTGTTATTGAAACTAATATGTTTTTGCAATAGAATGTATTAAACATAATAACCTCCTAGTTTTAACTTAACTAGCATTTAACACACATTCCAAGTGAATATAGTGAGAGTTATATGTTTACCGAAACTTTTCATATCAACTTTTGTTAAGCATATTATATCAGTGTACGGTAATTATGAGGTTCAAAAAAGAAAAACCTCCAATAACTCTGAACCTTTTCATATCATACCATTCACTTGTGTGAAGCTTATTCTAAATTTCCCCCCTCATATCTCCTTACTTTATGTATATCGCAAATAAATCAAAAAGTTTGCTTAGTTAAGTTTACATGTTATTTGTATGAGTTAAGCTATTAGATGATTTCTGTCCCTTTCCATTCCCCCCTCAAGGAGAGAGAGAACAAAAAGCATATATATACACTTTAGCCTATCTATATTAGTGCATATGTCTTCAAGACCTTGTATATGTGTAACTTCTGTAATCTGAATTACCAAATTCTCACATATGCATTGAGTTAGCATATAGTTAAAACATCACATACATACATTTCTAAACATATGGGTGTATTTTATATTTTTTTACAAATTATAGCATAAGCTTGTAAACCATGTGTACAGCAATATCTCTTTTTACTGCTATTAGTCTAATTTCAGTTTGCCATGGCAGTTTAGTCATTATAAGCTTATAAGCAGCTATCTACATCTATCAGGTTATTTGATCATGTTATTTTCATATTCAGGATGATCTTTAAAAGATTACTAATTAAACTCATAATAAAAGGCATTTCCAGTACCTTTTCCTGCTCATTTTTGTAGGGGGTTGCATTCCTGAAGCCTAAATAGACTCGTACAGTCTGTTATGAGGTGCGGCTACTGAAATCCAGCATCTCTTCCATCGCATAACATCACTGAGTGATGACGAAAGTCTTTTCCTTCATGCTGTAGATTAAAAGGAAAGCTGCTGTGCACAAGAAAAACAGCTGTACTGCATTTGAGACTTTAAGAAAGTGAAGCTTTTGAGCATTCTGGCAGTAAGTAGTATCTCGAGGGCACTATCAGCAAAGTTCTTACATCTAGATAAAAAAAGGAACTGAACATACGCAACCACCGTGCTGCTAGTAAAAAGCAAACTATTATGTTAATGGCATCTGCCGTAGCCATGCTAATAGCACCCAATGTATTTATAAAGACACTATGAAGATACTATGCTCTTTAAACACGTCAAATCAATTATAAACATACAACATCAAATTCTTTATATTTCCACTCTCACTTTCAGTGCAATATAATAAAAACAGGTCTGTCTACTTAAGAACTGCATTTTTGCTGTCCGCCCTTTTTTGTTTAACACAAGGTGCACAAAGCTACTAATTAGGAAATATAAATTATTGCTTTCACCTCTCAATAATAATTTTACTGTGAGGGTTTTGTGCCTCCAGAATATTATATACCTTATTTCTTCATAGGTTTTAATCTAGATAAAGGCATAATGAATATATATGGAAAGCTGTCAGCATTGCTTCAGTACTGTGTAACTATATATGCTTCTAACCAAGTAATGAGAAACTAGATGCAGTTTAAAATAGCCTGTTCATATACATTTCTAATTTCTAATTACCAGTGAGATAAAAAAAAAAACATATGTATAATAAGAAGATTTTTACATTTACCTTAGGGTTTGTTCTTTTGTTTTTTTAACACTTACATAGAGACTGTCTGCTGGATAATATTACAGATGAAAATTATTAGATTTATTTCCCTTTTAGTTTTTTATTAGTTTTGTCATTTGTGGATAGTTTGCCATTAACAGTTAGTCTTTTAAAACTTGGTAATGAAATATCCTTATCTTCTATTTTATCCAACAGTTTGCTTTTCTTGACAAAGTCTGTTACTTCTTCAAGGTTGTTAAACATTTTTTGACCATCCGGGAGGGTAATCTTGATGCTTGCAGGGAATAAGATCTGAGCTTTTATATCAGGCTTTTTCAAACTTTTGATAAGAGGAACACATTCTTTTATTTTTGTTATTGCAGTGAAATTATAGCCATTATCAAAACTTATATTTATTCCATTGACTTGTATTGGATTTCCCAACCAAGCTGTTCTCAATACTAAGTCTTTGTCCTGTTTTTATAAAAACTTTACTATAATAGATCTCACTGTACATGGATTATTGGAGAGAGAGAGAAATTGGATAGAGAGATATGAGCCCTCTCAATACCAAATAAGAAGGACCCAGGAAGATTCAGTATTTTAGGCAGCCATTCATTTAAAAACAGGATCATATTACTTCATTTCATCTTTTCTGGTACTCCATATATTCTGATGTTGTTCCTTCTTGATCTGGACTCCAGATCTTCTACTTTCTCTAATAGTTGGTTGTTTTGTTTTAGAAGGAATTCTATCTGAGCATCATTTTCCATCTGTCTTCCATCAATGTCATTTACAGTTTCTTCTATGGCTGCTATTTGATCAGAATGTTTAATAATAATTTCCTTTAGGTCTTCTATTTGTTTTTTTATTTTCCTTTTTCGTGTTCTTCATAATTTTTTCTAGGTTATCCATTTTCACAGAGAGGTCCTGAATACTGGAAATGACTGTGTGTTCTTTTTTCATTGAACTGTCCAGAGGAGAGGCTCTTGTATCACTCATTGCTATTTCTAGGCTGTAGGACATCTGGCAGGAAATTTCTTGATAAATGTCTCTGAAAACTTGTTATTGTACACTCTTAGCCACACCCCGTGTTATTGTACACTCTTAGCCACACCCCGTGTTATTGTACACTCTTCACCCACTTTCCTTCCTTTTTAGCAGAAACATTACCCTGTTAAACAATGGTGATGCCATCCATTCAAATATGCTCTGTCAGATTGATAAACCAACATATCGTGCAGTGCATGTGATTCTGGCAATGTTATGTACTTTATGATCTTTGGTAGTCAGTTCAAATCCAGCCATTGCTTCTTAGACTCACTTGTGTCAGTATGACTGTGAGTGTGCATGTAGGTAACAGTGGTATCACCTAAGCTATCTGCTGTGGACATGTATATCTGGGGATTCCTCTTACAAGAATTTCCAGTGATCGTTCACAGAGAAATGCTTTATTTGATACTGACGATGCCATTTTATAAAATTTGGCTTTCCTAAGAGAATTACTAAGACTTCTCTTCTGGCATGAGGAAATGAGACAATCTTCTGTATGCTGTTGCCTTAGTAAGGTATGTGTTTGAATGCAATATTATCTATACATTGTTCATGTTTAACATTTTACCATCACAGTGACTGCTGCATTACACATCACATGTCTTTGAGTATACCTAGCAACCGACAATGGTGATTGACAAATAGACATATCACAAAAAGTCTTTTGAAGAAATTACAGGCAGACATATTCCTTGTGGCAATATGCTCCTTTTTTACAATATCACGTAGCTTTTATTGTCACATAATCAGCTGTTTAAAACCCACATTGTCTGGCTGTAAGCATTGTATGTCCTTATACTGGTCTGCATAAATAACACCCACCACAGTAATAATGCATTCAATTATAGTGGGAGAGACCTTCCCCCATTCCTTTTATCTTATACAAATTGTCTGCAACACAATCATATGTTGTAATGATTTTATATTGGTGGAGTCTCACAGTTGTGTTAAGATTTCCACTGGAGTGCACATGATTCATACGCATGCTGTTAGTGGTTTTACACAGCTTGCTGTTCATTTCCAGTGCAGAGCAACGTTATAAGCATTTGATGACATTACACACACAACAGTGCATGAAGTTATTAGTATCCATTTTTAAGTTTGATAAAGAAATATGAATACATTTTGCAATTTCATGACACTGAAACAGTTGTTTTTCAAATGTCATGGTCTGACTGCTTCTTTGGCACTTGCATTGAGTACTGACTTGTATAACATATCTACACATAGTGTGGTTCAGATGTGGGGCAGTGTGTGCACAAAATAACAGAAAAAGCTTCCTTATCCAAGAACTATTGATAATGGACTGCTCACAATTATGCAAATAGCAGCATAGGTACATCTTTTTCATCATTCTGACAAATTAATTTTGTACAAATTATCATCATCTATGCTTTCTTTGTTAACACTGTCACAATGGTAAACCATTTCATTATTTTGAAAAGCTCGGGTCTATATTAGATCAGTGAACGCTTAAAAAAGCGAACGTTGATTGATCGAACTTATGTAAGCGAAAGCTTACAATCTCGAACTGTCAGATCAGCGATTTTTTTCCTAGGGAAAAAAAATTGCTGATCCAAAACACATACACACAACACAAGCACACCAAACAAACAGCAATCCACACACATACACCTAAAATCTGACACCTAACCCTACACTAAACTGTACACACACCACTAACTATCCACTTATCTTAACCCAAACCCTAACCCTAAGGTTTGTCACTATCGCACACTCACCTCACCCGCTCCCTAACCCTAACTCACCTAACCCACCCTAACCCTCACATCCACACAATCGCTCACATACCTAACCCGCACCCTAACCCTAACTCACCTAACCCACCCTAACACTCACATTCACACAATCGCATGCTTACCTGAATCTGACCCGTAACTTTCCACCACAGCACTGAAAATACTGAAGCAACAGAAATGGAAAACTGAATTCTTTCCGTAGAAAAAAATTGAGGTTTCTGTTGCTTCGATATTTTAAACAATCGCTCACATAAGTTCGATCAATCAGCATTCGCTTTTTAAGTGTTCGCTGATCTAATATAGACCCAAAGGCTCCGTTGCTATCTTCTGTAGCAGATTCAGTTATTACAGCTCTGTAGAGTGTGCAGTATGATAGGCAGGGATTTGATTCTGGTAACATCTATCTGTCAGATAACTGTGTCAGACAGGAGTGACTTAGGCAAAGAAAGTAGTTATGGCACAGTCAGAAGGCCATATATTTAAGGCCTTATGCTCCAAGGTAGGGGATCCCATGAAAAGAGGAAACAGCTGTAAACCCTTCAAGGGTGTTTTTCATGGTACAAGCAGTATGCCTATTTCTGTGATGTCAGTGGTAGATATGCAGCTTTCTGATATCTGTACTGGTATGTGTTTGAGTCTGGCAAAATGTAAATGTTGAGTATGTCTTTGATTGCTCTCAGACATTACTTATGTTCCAAATAATAATGCTCTTTATTGCATGTCTTTATCCAAACATTTATTTATTAATGTAACTCTTTTCTTCACACTGTAGAGCTTTATAAGACATGAGGACTTACATAGCATTTCTTACTGTATTGCATAATGCAGGATCATCATAAAGTATGACTGGGTCTGTATTAGGGCACTTCCTTGTATGTTATTTGTTGTTTACATGTTGCTATAGCAGTGTTTGCTGTAATTTCTTCTGAACATACCCAGTATGATTATGTAGTAGATGTACTGCATTTACAAATGGAGACCTTGAACTACTGAAATGTCATCATATCTGTGTTGTCATTTGCCACTTGTGTATTTTGAGTATTATAATATTTTTATATGAGCATACAACTAGTGCATGTCTAATACATTTAAAATGTAACATACCCCCCTTTCTTACAGTTGCAAATGACAACAAATGGCAAAAACATATCTCTTTCTGATTTGCATGACACAACAACTATAGGGTTATTTTTTTTTCTTATTTATACATGATGGCATGGAAAATATAGCAGTAGTGTTGGCCAGCACACATGCATTCCCTGTATACACATTTCATATTCAATAACTTTGTGAATATCCTGTAATGCATCTACAGTCCTTGTTAATTATCTGAACTCAGCATGTTATCTTTATATCACATTTACTCTACTTTGTCACATCCTTTGTTAGCATGTCCATTTTTATTTATGTGCATAGGTCAAAAATTGTGAACAGGATTAATTATTATTAGAACAAAATGGAAGTATTTATGTTAAAAAATGTTTCTTTGTGACATAAGTGCATTCGACTGCATTATCTGAGCACATTTTCTCTGTTTACCCCTTACTTATTTCTGCACTTAATGCCATTGTATTCTGTGTACATTATTCCCATGTAACTTCCCACTGATGTTAATTCTTTGAATCAACTTGCTCTTAGTTTGTAAAAGCTGTTCTTATGTGCTTGCATGATATGTTTGCCTACAGGCAAGCTGTTTTGTTTAAATTGTGTGATTGAGCTTCCCTGCACCTTTTCATGGCAGCCAGTACTTCTTCCGGTCATGTAAAGGTGCTTATAAACATGTAAGTGAGATGAGGAGCATGCATATTCAATAAGCACTGCTACTCATTGTGCTAATGTGCTTAAACTGTGTAGTCATCCCACGCAACCTACACAATTATTATTGAATCCCAGAGAGTATTTGGTTTGTATTTATTTATTTTAGTTTATTTATATTAATTTACAAGGATAGGACACTGATCAATACTGTCAGGCTCAATAATTTTTATACTTATCTTAGATAAAGAAGTTTGCATCAGGCAGTTATATGAAACTTTTCTATTGAAGCATAGGTTAGGTATTGAAGACCCACACTGAATTTTGCCTTGTTCGACCTATCTGTTATGACAAGCATAAGCATAGATCTCATTGCCTATTAATATCTTCTGTAGCAAAGCCCAGAGACAACTACAAGAATTCTAAGTGGAGTGGGAGAAGTATGTAATAGAGAATCTATTAAGCATATGACTTGAATTACCAGAGGGTGCTCACAACTCATTAATAGAAAGAAGTCAAAGAAGTTACAGCAATACTTCTCATTTTTTTATCCCCTTTCTCTCAAAAATGTGAACCAGGATACAATTAATAGTCACACTCATGCATCTCTAATGGAATACTTCAGAACAAAAGATTATTAATCCTTTTAGACAGCTTATCTTTTGAAGTCTCTGAAGTAGAGGCCTACCAAAGACAATGGCAAGGATTCACGAAGCCTCCATGTAAGAGTTATAACTCTTACACGGAGGCTGCAGTTAAACGGAGTGATGTCAGCATGCTTTGCATATTCATGAGAGCATGCTGAATCACACCTAAGTCTAACACGGTCCATGTAAGGCAGTAGGGGGCATGTCTGCAGGCCGAGCCCTGCAAGCGGACACGCCCCCAGAAGTGTAAAAGTGCCCAAAGTAAACACCCACAACAGAGTCCACGGAAATGTGAATAAACACAACACATGCCCCCACAGACTATGAACATAAATTATATAAATGAACCTGTTATATATTTTTTTTAAATTGTAAAGATGTTTAACCGTGAGTGCGCTTGTTTGCGCAGGCGTGCCCATAGTGCAGCTACAGTTAGCAGTCAGAGGGAAAGCATATAAGAACTAAATATGCAAAATAAGCCAGGAAGCAATAGCGTAGCAGTAGAGATGTTGGCTGAAGAGCAGGCATTTATGGTTCAATCCCCCACAACACCATTTTTTTTTTTTTTTGCAAAATAAGCAGGAAACAAGTCCCTGACAAATATGTACACATAAAACCACAATTTATGTAAAATATAATGAAATAGCCCATTTATATTGAAGAAATGTGAGTAACAAAAGAATAAAAAATGCCAGATGTGCTCATAGCTGAGCTACAGTTTAACAGAGTGAGTGCATCTGCCCGTAGATGAGCAGTGGTTTAACTGGTGCAAAATGAGTGCCCATAGCTGAGCAGTGGTTTAACACGCTAAATCTATGTGCCCCTAACTGAGCTGAGCGTAATATGCGTGCCGATAGCCAAATGAGGCTTAAAGCAGCGTATCCCGTTTGCGCGGAGCTGTGCACCACGCAAACAAGCTAACCGAAGGGCAACGTTGAGCAAGCCGTATCAAAACTGCCTTTACACAGACACACCCATCAGCATGTCTAGACAGTCATGAAAAATAAAAAGCAGTGGCCAGGTTCGAACCCAGGTTACTATACACCATAGTCAAGGTACAGAACCACTAAGCCATGACAGCAGTACCTTTAAATGCAATAATAGCTAATGTATAGGAATGAATGCAAACTAGAGCATGACAATGCAGGTTTACTGAAGTTGATACAATTCCAAAATGGCCAATCACAGATATGTGCGGGAAAAACGGACTATATAAGCCCCATAGGCGGGAATACACAACATAAACGATTGTAGAACTGACCTGCAGGCAGAATGACAGGAGTAGGAGAGGGTAGTTGCTTTCGAGCACAGAGGTGGGGTATTGAGGAGTCCAGGTACATGGTCGGGCTCCTAGTCCATAATCATGAGGCCCAACTCATGCAGGGCCAGGTCCTCTGTGGAGCATACAGGGTCGAGGTGTGGGACCGGTTGGCTCATGATCTCACCAGTGCCACAGGGATTCCAAGGACTGGTGAGCAGGTCCGTCACCACCATGCGGACCTGAAGAGATGCAAGCAGGACCAACTGAACCTTTGGATCCAGGAGGCCCGGCAAACACCCAAGCCCCACTACTGAGTAAGTGACATTTAATTATGTATGTAAGAAATTAAACTAGCTGATATTATGGAGATGTGTATTCCAATATTACTTCATTTATATTACAGCTGCAGGTGTCCGTTCTGCGAACCGCAGAGCCTATGGCGATAGGCTGGTGCGGTTGCGCCACCAGGCAGGTCAGTAATCCACTACCAGTAACTGTAAAGAAATATAAAAGTATGACAGTCAGCAAAAGAGTGCAGTGTAGTCAGTAAGGAACAAAATTTTCAAGTAACAGTGTGAAAGTGTCTGCAAGTATTGCTTGATTACAAAAGTGTGTTTCAGCCTGTAAGTTAAAACGAAAAATGAAACTGTCTGACATATATTCTGAAATAAAAATGCCCTACCTGTAAGAAAATAGTACACAACCTGCAGCAGGCTGAAAAGTATAGCTGCAGAAGATGATGAAATCACATGTGTAAAATATATCCCTGTGGAAATACTGAAACATGACAGAAGTGAGACTGCTGGAAAGGATTGTAATAACTACAGGTAAAACATGTCAATAAAGCCTAGAAGTAAGTACCATCCTGAATAGTAAAATGAAAGCAAGTGAGAGAGTGTGAGAAAGTGTCATGAATCCAGCAATACAGTAGTAATAACCCCTGAATAAAGTATACTGCAGTCAAGACAGAATGAAATGCATGTGAGATTCAAAACCAAACAGCGAAATCTGTTCAAAGTGTTGCTGCATCTGGAATGTGTATCCCAAAATCTGGATATGTTGCTCTCAGTCTGCAATATGCAGATAGGATGATTGTCTGATATACCAAACATCCACACTTGTCTAGAGCTATATAAAGCAAATGTAGCAGGATGATGTAGCTGAACAAAGCTAGATATGAATGTGTATGAAGAACAATAAAATGTATATTGATGTTGCAGTAACAGTCCTATCACCAAGTTGAAATGGTTATCATATAGGAAACTGTAGTTAGAACAGTAGTGTGTATATAACTGTAGCTATTAGAAATGTGCAGCATATGTATTGTTATTCAAAGGTGTTAATATTACTTTCTTTACCCCACCCTATAACCACATAAAACCCATTCCACGTGAAAATTGTATGTGCAATCACAATTAACACCCCTGGACGTTTGTCCTGTTGGGTCATATATATTTGCATGTCCGTTGATGCATCTGCCCTGTTCATACATCCACACCTGATGGCCTGTTGCCATCAATTAACCCTGCATTTTGTTGGACTGTGTATTTCTGTTCAAATTATGCATGTGTTATGCACGCTGTTCAATGGTGTGAGTATCTGGGTGTTTGGTTAATGGGAATACTAATGCATGCTGTTACAATTAATTGTGAATGGTATTATATGTCACTAACGCAAACTGTCATGACATAATGCAAAACATAGGACGACAGGGAAGGCGGGTTCCAGCGGACCCACCTCTCCCACCTCAGCTGGCGAGTGCACCTGGCTGTAGTGCTGAGTCCGGACCCTCCTCCGGTGGCCCTGTGCCACCTGCGGGTGGAAGCGCTGCACGGGATGGGGCTCGCCCCCCCTCTGCAAGTGTGGCTGGAGGAGAACCACCACTCACCCTCCGTAGTGTCCAGACTGTGGTGCATAGGGAGATTCGGGACTCTGTTCTCGAGCCCCTACGCCAGCTCGAGGCACGGGTGGCGCAACTAACGGGCATGCCTGTTGCCCCACCTACATAGCCCCCAGCACAGCCCCGTCCTGGGCAGTGAAGGAACAGTGGCAACTGCCTATGGGTGGGGATATCAGTTCCACTGTTGCCATCTGTGGGCTCATGGGCTCTGGATATCCAAACCTCTGTCCCCGTCAATTGTGTAACCCCCCCCACACTTGTCATACACCGCCCCTGTATGCATCTTGTTTGTCTTGTCTGTTTACCTACCCAACCTACCTCCCCAGCTGTACCGACTTCCTTCACCTGACATACCACTCTCACCTGAAAAAAAAAAAAAAAAAAGGGCACTCTGTACCCACAAAAAAATTATGCCTCATACATAGCTGCCCATTCCACACACATGTCTGCTGGACATGGAACCTATCAATTACAATTGGCTGAACAACAAGTATTATTGTTGTCCTGACACCTCTCTCAGGGGTGGAAGGTTTCAAATGTCACACCAAATTACATACATATGCACAGCTGTTGCTGATGAAGAAATGGGCAGCTATGGGCCTTACCTACATCCCTCCTGAAAAACCCAAGCTTGTTTCCCTACTGTCTTACCCTCTTTGCGACCCCTTTTTCACCAATTTTCTGTCTCCCCATTTTCATTTCTTTCAAAGAAAATAGTGCGGGTGTTGGCAAGAGTAAGCACGTTTAAGCGGTTGTAAGCAGGTGTGCGCTTGTGTGCGCGGAGCTAAACGCCAGTGCACATGCGTGAGCTCCACGTAAACCAGCGCTAACCCGGTTACAACTGCTTAAAAGTGCCTTAGTCTCTTTGATTGACAGGTCTTGTAGTCAGTTCAGAAGCAAAATAAAATCCCACTGGCAGTCCTGAACCCAGGACCGTGGAAACAGTAGTCTGCATGACTTACCACTAAGCCATGACTCTTATACAAGAACATTGTGCTAAAATAAATATATCATGTAATGGTAGGAATGAATGTAAAGGGAATATAGATGTGTAGTACACAAAGCATGCCATTTAGAATTACTATCAAAACTAGTGGATTTCCATAATAGTAGTGTGTGAACAGAAACAGCCATGCTAGTTGGTAGCTAGTAGGTAATAATGTCACTATAGCACCTTGCAAGCCACACACATACTCACAGCAGGATAATCACTGCCCATACCCCACAAACTCTTACAGGAACACATCTGGACCAAGTAATAAAATATGTGGAGCAAAGGCCCAAAACCAGGGACACATTACAAATAATGTTACAACAAACGCAGACAGTTCAGAGAGTAACAGGGTCTGCATTCTGTAGGAAGTTTGGAAGGGTATGAAGTCTGAAACTTGAATGTTTGTCACCATATTCTGACTTGAACCCAGAGTGATTTGCCAGAGAAAGGTGTGCATGAGATATTGACCAAAATATGAGGCAGAAATGTGGACAACCTGCAAATATCTGTACACATGACGGGTCTGACACCACCATATTTGAATAGTTAAGAGCCTAGACATAGCAACAGTGAATGACTTACAAGGATGCCCCACAGACTCCATGTGAAATGTACAAACAGTAGGCAGAAAGGTGTAACACATGCAATGGTAACTATGGAGTCCTGAAAGTATTCACTACTTGCATGGCAGAAAAAGTGTAGTAATACATATGCTCATGCTAACCCACAGTCACAACTGCAGCATACCAGACATTTTAATGGGTGTACCCCACTGATATGTACCATTCCATGAGGCAGATAACAGATGAACCTGAAAGTCTCTGCGGCCTGCTCAGCAGCATACTCAAATACCCTAATAGATGTTAAGGCCCACACCATGGCCAGACCACACTGCATGCTGTAACACCCTAGCAGATATAGCAAGCATTCCAAGGTGTGAATGTACATGGAAAATAGGAAAGCTACAGCAGCACACTACAGTCAGGACACCTAGCAGGCATACAAGTAGTGACTGTAAAGGGCAAATATTGAAGCCTTAGCAACAAAGTGCAAGCAAAAGTGAAAGGAAAGCACACACACACACACACACACACACATTAACAGTAGTAGTAGTTGTAGGTGTCAATGTACATACACAGTTAGTACAGGAAACTGGAGAAATGAATGGAGGAATGTTACTCTACAACACAGCTGGAAATATGGGAGAGATACCAACCTTTACACTAACAGAACATTGTCCACAGCATAACAGCATGGTCCCTGCCATTAAAATCTGAAAGAGCTACGCCTATCTCACATACCTTTTTATAGCACTGTTCTGAAATCACAGTGAGAAATGCAATCAGTACACAACTGGCTGCATGCAATTAGCAAATGCTGGCTAACAATTGGTGCAGAGGCCATCACATGGGCATATGCAGATACCTACAAAAGTATGCTGTACTCCCAGTCCACACATGCAATACTTTCATTGCACCCAGAGAAGGACGTGAGAGACAGACAGACAGACAGTGAGAGAGAGAGAGAGAGAGACAGAGACAGAGAAAATTGCAATTAAGCAGACACAAACAAATTGTTCAGCAACAGCCACCTGAAAGCTGACAACTGGGAAGTGGAGCAGCAGGACAGAGAACCAGATGGCAACACAAGCAGCTGTGACAAACACAGGTAATGTAAAGTAATGCTATAAAGGTCTACATACTGTGAACCCTTCATATGTGTCATTGGTCTGTATCCATATGTATATGAAGATGTGTAAAGGGCAGGGGACATACAGCAACTATCAGTGAAGACTGTACATACATTTGTATGTGAGAGCATCTATGTGCACATATCAATGTTGGTTGATTGTAGGTTGTCGTGCCATGTACAAAGTAGGTTTCACAGTTATGTATGTTTAGCAGTATGTTAGTGTGTGTATACAGTATGGTAGACAAACATGTTGATATACCCGTCTATCATATGGATACGTATGTATGTCAACATATGTATGTGTGTATATATATATATATATATATATATATATATATATATATATATATATATATATATATATATATATATATATATATTTATATATATATATATATATATATATATGATATGCTTATAGGTATACATACATAGAGAGAGAGATGTAGGAATACATAGACAGATGTAGATAGAATATTGTACAAACATATATATGTAATGCACACATACAGATATAGATATATGTAGATACATATACATAGACAGACTGATCTGACTATCTACAGGTATGACTGTATATGACGACCTTCAACACACCCTGTCCCACCCCTCTGTCACTCTCACCCCTCTGTGTCCCCTCCACATCTATAGCAATATATGTACATCAATATATATATATATATATATATATATATATATATATATATATATATATATATATATATGTGTGTGTATATGTATACAGACATATATATATGTGTGTATATGTATACAGACATATATATATGTGTGTATATGTATACAGACATATATATATATATATATATATATATATATATATATATATATATATATATATATATATATATATATATATATATATATGTATATATATATATATATATAGAGAGAGAGAGAGAGATGTATATAAATTCTGAGTGAGGCACATGTGTACAGATGTATTGCAACAGGTGCCTGGTGACAAAGGCATGGAATGAACACCAGTGTCAAAACCAGAGTACCATACCACATTTCAAATCACCTACACCAGTAACCACCAGATATGTGATTGGCTGCCCACCACTGCATGTGTCAGGGGTGAACAGGGTCATAAATGTGTACAATAGTGGCCCCAATGATATTCACAGTGGCACACTATCCCTGGAATACCTGCACATGGTATGTGTCAGTGAACATGGTGTGTCAGCTATGGACATGGAGGTCGGTGTACCCCTCCACACCACATAATGGATGCCATGGTATGGACCTCACATGACAGCTACAGATATGGGGAAGGACACAGTGACATGTACAACACTGTGACAATGCACTCAAATACATTACCAATGCACAGTGACTGACAACACCACAGAGTACACATATACTACCCACATAGAGGTTACCACTCCCGGATTTACATATGTAAGTCACACCCATGACAGATGTCCAACAACCATAGTAACACCTCACACCATCCACAACCTAAATGACTGCTGTGTGTCATCCGTGCCACTGCAATAGAGTGCACATGTGGAGGTAAAAGTTCCTACCCACAGATAAGACATACCCTGCAATAAACCACACAGTGTTAAGAAGCAAGACTCCCCATGAGTACATGTCACACATACCCCTGCTGAATGTTAGTCAGATAGGTAATATGCCATATGAGTCACCCTGTGTAACTGTGTGACAGCAGCAGGTACCATCACACCACATGTGTCACAATGGTCAGAGTAGCAGAACAGTACGCTGCTGTAGTCCCAGGGGCAATAGCATATTGTATAGTATTGTATTGTAATGTAATGTATTGTGTTGTATTGTATTGGTATGTTGAGGTGCCTCCTTCGTGGAGTGGAACCACTGCTGCTGTGCGCCAGTGTACAGGTACATATCCTGTAGTCAGGCTAGTGTTACATAGCACTTCTATATGTGTGTTTAGCTTCTGTCAGAGTTTATGTAGCATGCAACTGGGGATACCATCAGGTCCCATTCATGTTGTGTATTCTGCTGTCCTGAGGGTGGCTCTCACCTGGACATCTGTGATGACAGGGAGGTTACAGTCAGCTGGGATAACTATGTCTTATTTTGGGGAGAGGGCAGGGTGACACCTGCACTGAACCTGTCTGCCACAATGTTGTCAATATCTGTGGTGTCAGTGAAATATTTGTTGTTGTGTACTAACTATGGGCATAGAGGATGGATTCTGACCAGGTTGCTAACATAACTGAAGAAGGCCCTCTGGTTATCTGTAGTGTCCCTCTTGATTTCCCTCTCAAAGTTGCCCATGGATGTTTGTATGATGGAAAATAGATCCTTACTAGTGCTGCTCAGACATGCTCTCCCTTTATGGAATTATGCTCTGTCTTGCAGTAGCTCCCATCTTCTGTAATACAATCTGTCTATGGCTGGGGTCCACCAGACAGGATGCTGTCCCTTTGTGGAGAGTGTCTTGGTCATATATGGGATTGCATGATCCTTGTATTCTCGGAGATGTCTGTAGAAAGCAATTGTATAGGGGTCAGCATTGTGGGTTGTATCTGCCACTGGCCCAGTGGGCTGAAAGGATACCATGTCACTGTTACAAAGTGTAAAGTTTGCATCTGTAATGTTATTCACTATAGTTGTTTGTGCTGGTGGTGGAGGTGGGATATGTATATCCAGGGCAATCAGTGTGTGGTCAGCTCACAGTAGTTGATGATGTAGGCCATACAGTACCTAGATATAAACCCCCAGAGTGAGGAGGTGCTCTTGACCTGAATCAGTGTTCTGACTGCTGGGGTTTGGTAGTATGTCATATGGAGTGTGCCAGGTACTGTTGCACAGTTGCTGGCTGAGCACTGATACCTGGCCATTTACATGTGTATCCACCAATAGACAGACAGATGCTATATATGTGAGATATGTTGTATCATAACAGTCGAGTAGCATGTGTAGTATGTGTGCCAAATTCTGATGACATATATTGCTGATATCAGGTTCTTTTCTTTCTCAGGTACATGGCCCACCCGCGGAATCCCACTTACTCCACAGCTGAGGATGAGGAGATACACCAGAGCCTGGTGCGGGATTATGCAATACTCTTTTCCTGCACCAGCCAGAATCAGCAGGAGAGGGCTGCACTGTGGCAAGACCTGGTCCGTCGGGTAAATGACATAGGCACGCATAATAGGACATATGAGCAGGTACGACATCACTGCAGTGATTTAATCAGACATGTCCATCAGCATGCATATCCACAGGCAACAGGTCGCCACAGGTGGTGGGATGGCTACACATCCCCCACTCACCAGACTGGAGGGACTACTCATGAGTGTAGTGGCTCCAGACCGCCAGCAACAACAACAGCAGCAGACATGCATTATGATGGAGGCTGGAGCCATGCAGCAGCAAGACAGTGAACGTGCAGGTAATATGCCATATGTATAGTTGACTGTTGTGTACACTGGTAGTTAATGCATGTGTGAGGTGTGTCCTTGGTTTGTAGCTGTCACCATAGTATTTAATGTGCAAGTGTGATATCCTCAATATTAGCAGCTGACCTGTGAAAGGCGACTGTTGTACTACTGACCTGTATCATACTCAGTAACAATGGCACAGTTGTGCCCACTGACATTAGTTTCTTCACGTCTGCAGGTCCCTCTGGTATAACAGCAATGCAGCCTATCCATGCTGGTGAGTGTGTATTAACAATTCCTGTAATAGTCTTGATAGTAATAGTACTATTTGGCTCACTTAGTAGTGCTCTTTGTATGCATGTAGGTGTGTCTGTGTGTTGATATCACGCATACTGAGTACTGTACAATTGTGTGAAACTGTGTGCATGTGTCCATGTGTGCATGTGTACATGTGTGCACCTGTGCATGTGTGCATGCGTGCATGTGTGCACCTGTGCATGTGTGCACCTGTGCATGTGTGCATGTGTGCATGTGTGCACCTGTGCATGTGTACTTGTGTGCACCTGTGCATGTGTGCATGTGTGCACGTGTGCATGTGTACATGTGTGCACCTGTGCATGTGTGCATGTGTGCACCTGTGCATGTGTGCATGTGTGCACGTGTGCATGTGTGCAACTGTGCATGTGTGCATGTGTGCATGTGTGCACCTGTGCATGTGTGCATGTGTGAACCTGTGCACCTGTGCATGTGTGCATGTGTGCAACACTGGTAATGTGTAGACATTGTAAACTGTGTTTCCTGTTTCCCTTCCACAGGTTCTGGTGCTGCTCTGGTGTCATGTAGTAGGGAACCTGAATCAGGTGCCGTGGGTACTGATAATGATGACATCTGTGTAATGGCACAGGAAGGTATGCCAGGGTCCGCCATTGGTCAGCCGATTGTCAGTACACAGCTGTCGACCCCATCAATGCGCAAGTTATCCTGCCAATACACCCTTTGTCACCAATGTCCCTAGGTGATGGACAGCATATAGTGGGCATTGACCAGGGTAATGTGGTATCTGTAGCACATGCCTCCCCACACAGCAGCCATGGGCATGGCCCAGAGATGGTACCACACAGACAGATGTCCAGGGGTTCTCGTGGGAGCATCCGTGGGCGTACGACTCCTGTCAGACGTGTCCACAGAGGTCTTACAACCTCAGCTATGTTTTGGGCTGTCATGCAGGCACAGTCACGTATGGAACGGTACACCAGACAGGGTCTGAGGGAGCTGACAGCATGTCGCACAGCCATGACTGACAGTATGCATGACATTGCGGCTGCCATCCATGATTTCACCGATGTCATAGACAGATGTTGTGGGGACATATTAGACCAGTTCCACAACTACATGTCCATGAGCCAGGGTGATGGTGGGCAGTTGAGGCATCGACATGGCCGTATGCCAGCAACAGCAGCAGCTGGCAGTCGTTGCGGACGACAACAGGGCCACGGCCACCCCCATAGTGCCAGCAGCAGCCCCAGCAATGCTGTGTCTGTGCTGTCATCAGACTGCCCCAGGAGACCACGTGCACGTGGCTCTGGCCAGGCCCGACAGGGATCTGTGTCCAGTCAACGAACACCTGCTTCTGATGACAGCACCCAGTCTGGGTTTGTACCGGATACGGTCCGTAGCACCCCTGCAAGGCACAGGTACCGTGTCCGTGGCCAGAGACACTGATCTGTATGACCTGGCAGGTACAGTCTGTGGCTGTCCACAAACACCAGTATATGGCAGCCATGAGGTGGAACTGTGTGCATCCATACACACATGCAAATTGACAACACTTAGGGCTACCACATACACGCACACACTGCATCAACATTGCCCCACCTTTTACTGATGTCCCTCACCAACACACATACACATACATGTCAATCGGTGGTATCGGTGGCTGACTCAGGCATACCAAGTTCACACCCTGTGCATATGATGAAACTGTGCCACCTCCTGCAATCTGTAACAACTGTACAGGTACAGGTTAACATGTTGCTGATGCACAGGGTGACCACATAGATGTGTAGTAATAGTATCATGTTGTTAACAGTACTGTGTGCTGAATTAATTGTGGGTATATCACAGCATGTCTGATGCAGTAAGTGTGTGATTGTCATGTACTGTTGTCTACACCCATGGTAAGTACCATAGTGTATCATCTGCACATGTTGGCATACTGGTGGTAATGATGTCAACAGAATGCTACATACATAGGTAGCACAGGGGATAAGGTAATGAATGTAGTAATACACAATGATGGACATGTAAATTGCAAGTGGCATGTTACCCACACTGGACTCTGCAATGCAGATGTTTGAGGATGTTGATATGTGTGCAGTACATACACGACTGGTACAGGACACACAGGAGCACCCTAGCACTGCATGCTCACATCTCATACCATGCTAGACAGCCCCAACACACAAAACTAACTGTCACAGGAGGGAGAGTCCCCATATATGTCAGGGATACTGTGGTGGCAGGCCAGGTAGCATACATCCTACTAAGTATGGAACCACTGAGTGAAGGCTCAGTGTCTGTTATTTGACATGTGTATTACTGCAGGTATGAGCACATGTGTTTCCATCCAGTTATTGTACATCCTGACAGTACATGGTCTGTACACTTGTGTGCACTGAGACTGGACCCTAGCCATCTGACCCATGTATTTCCATGTACATGTGCATAGTGCCTGCATATTTGCAGTGTTACCTACTGGAAGTGGAACAGCTTGTTTGTTGTACAATGGACTATATGCAGCCCTGTTTACTGTAGCTTTGTTTGCATGCATGTTTGCTTGCAATTACCCTGGAATACTGATCACACCTGCAATGCATAGTTATAGAGCTTCTGTGGAGTCCTAGTGCCATCTGCATAGCTTACTATATGTATGTCCATGTCCCACTTGACAGGATGTCACTGTTTGTCCTGTTCACATGTACATTGCCTGTGACACAGTGCATATGACTTACCTGGCATGTGTCCACGTGAGCAGTCATATATGCTACTGCTAACTAATCACAGGCACTACACCTTCACATATTCATCTTCTGTTGAACTACCTGCTTCGCTAGGGACGGCCTGCACCTGTCACCCCTGGGCTTTCAGATATTGGCAAAGGCTCTTGCTACCCCCATAGTGCCTATGTTAGGCAAGGCTCAAATGACAAACCCACCTTCATAGGTATCACAAGGGATAAGAAAATAAGAGTAATGCTACCCAACGCCAGAAGTCTAAACCTCCAGATGCATGCACCCGAAACTCTCCTTGGCATGGAGAACATTGATATCTGTGCAGTAACAGATGCCTGATTCAGGGCTACTGAGAGCACACCAGCACTACCAGGTTTAACCTGGTTGATTTCTTTGAAACAGTCACCAAGGCCATTGACGAGGGGAAGGTGGTTCACACAGCCTACCTGGACCTCGCAAAAGCCTTCACAACAATACCCCACTTGGGCATTCTAGAGAAGCTCACCAGCTTAAATATAAGTCCCTATGTCACTAGATGGACTGCACACTGGCTCAAGGACAGAACCCACATGGTTAGAATTGCTGGAGCCATGCCAGACTCCAAACCAGTTACGAGTTGTGTCCCACAAGGCTCAGTCCTGGGACCTCTCTTGTTTGGTATATATTTATTGGAGGTACAGGCCAACACGGACGGACTGTGGCTGACCAAATATGCAGATGACTGCAAACTGGCCACCATAATCGACTCTCCAGCCGACACAAGCATCTTCCAAAGGGGCATCATAGAAACAGACAACTTGTGCCAGAGCCATGGCCTTCAGCTGAACAGTGTTTAGAAAGGGAAATGTGCATCCTGTAGTCTGTTCACCTAGTTGCCAAAAGGGACATTTCCCTCACACACACTAACCCCCCTCAGCCAAAAACACACACTTGCCATTTGCAGGATTCACACCCCTACCTAATTATGTTATGACACTTGAGACGGACGTATTAGCAGAGCATGCTATTTGCATTACTGGGAGATTTCTCTTCTCCTGCTATACTTATAGAGTGCTGACATCATCGGTGTTTAGAAAGGGGAATGTGCATCCTGTAGTGTGTTTTCCCAGTTGCCAAAAGGGACATTTCTCTCCCACAGACTTACACACACACCAACCCCACTCTTACACACACACACTGAGCATTTGCAGGATTCAAACCCCTACCTAACTATGTTATGACACTTGAGACAGACGCATTAGCGGAGCATGCTATTCGCATTACTGGGAGGTTTTTCTTCTCCTGCTATACTTATAGAGTGCTGACATCATCTGTGTTTAGAAAGGGGAATGTGCATCCTGTGGGGAGGCAGATGCCAAGCACACTCTGGCTAAGCTGTCATTCCCTAGGGCAAACAGCCTAGTGTTGACCTCTACACCCATATGTTTAATTGTCAAATGCACATTATTTGTTGCTGATAGATTGTTTGCACATCTTTATTGCCATAGCATTCCCTGTTTGTATGAACAACTTGTGCATCTGTGGAAGATGTTTGCATATGGGAGGGATCCACTATATCACGTATGTCTCTGTAGTCATTTAACTGTGTGCACTGGGCAGACTGTTGTAATGTGGTTGGTTCCTGGAATAACACGTAAAAATACCAGATATGTGTGTCCAACTGCTAAACTGAGATTTGGCCTAAGTGTGTGAGCATGCCCAGTTCAGCCTTCCCATGGCATGTTGTCTGACATATGCCTCATTTATCAAAGTGTGTGAGCATGCCCAGTGTGAGCATTCCATATGTTGAACTCTGCAGCCCACCACATTTGTGGATGAGTGTGAACTTCAACAAATATCACCCGTTTATGGTTGTGTGTTGTGTGTCATGTTGTGTAGTTACTGTACAACTGCTTTGTGTGTGAACACAACAGGATTATACTGTGCCTGCAGTGTTTGCATGGGATACTTTGCATACAGTTGTCAACATCCTTTCACACTGACCTAACACTGTAGTACTGTATAGTGTACTGGTAGTACTTTGACTGTGGTGGACAGTATCCTGGGCTTTAGTGCTATCACTGCTTTACATTTCGATAGTGAGCACAACAGCCTGGTTAGGGGCCAGTTGTGTACATCTGACCATGTTGCATTCTGTTCAGTTATGAACTACTTAAACCAGGCTTGTCCAACATTGGTAGTGTATTCCACAACATAGGTGTACATTTGCAAACACTTTGAG
The DNA here is from genome assembly GCF_019279795.1 of Protopterus annectens. Taxonomy (NCBI): domain Eukaryota; kingdom Metazoa; phylum Chordata; order Ceratodontiformes; family Protopteridae; genus Protopterus; species Protopterus annectens. The sequence continues at coordinate 1,922,462,114 of NC_056729.1, forward strand.
TTTTCTGGGGTGGAGCATGTCCATTACTCCTGTGTTGGGCATGGCCTTCTACAACAGGCATGCAATGCCTCTGTGTAGGCAGTATGTGACTGCATTCAGCTGGGGTGTCTACAGCCAGGCAGCATATGACATATATTTGAGACCCTTTATCCTCTTGGTGAGGTACCTTTGAGGTCTTTCTAACTGCTGCAGGTGTCAGGTAAGGTACATCCCATATGAGGCATTGTACTAGATTATGGGTGTGATAAGAGAACAGTATAGGGGCACAATGACCTCTGTTGACATAGATGTGAATCCTTTCCTGATACGGTGTCAAATGTAGACAGTCTTCCTAGCCACATTGGCAATGTGAGTGTCACGTAACAGGTTACTGTCCACTTGTGTCCCTAGGTCCCTGATTACTCCTTCCATACATAATGGTTTACCACCTATGTGGTAATTTGTGGTACCTTGTTTGGTATTTGGTGGGACATTCATACTGTCCAGTGTCTTCAGGACGGCTGGGTGGGGTTCCTGTGTGTGAGAGTGTGGTCTGTAGCATGCTACAGACTGTACAGCAGTCTTGCCTACAGTTAGTTGCACATGGGTGGACTCCAATGCCTTGTGCATTGTCAGTTACCTGGACGTATGGGTGTCTGTGCTGAATATGGATACTCACCCTCCTTTTATGTTTTGTTCCAGGTTTTGGGGCCATGACACATGATATGTGGTATAACCTGGTAGTGCTGGTGTGCTGTCAGGAGGCTTGCAGCAGGTTTCTGTCACTGCACAGACATCGATGTTCTCCATACTGGGGATGGCCTTGGGAGCATGCATATTGGGGTTTACACATCTGGCATTGGTCAGCATTACCCTTATGTTTCTTTCCACTTATGTTTTCTAGGGTGGTGGGTTAGTCTTTTCAGCCTTGCCTACAAAAGGCTCTATGGAGGTGGCAAAGGCCTTATCCAATATCCAGACGCCCAGGGTTAACAGGTGCAAGCCATCCCAAGAACAGCTGCGTGGCTTGTCAAGCATGACATCCCAAGCAGACAGGCATTGGATCCCCTTGGAATGACACCAGTAAGTGTGCCACTTGCTATGACTGATCATTCCGTGTTTGTACTGTGGCATTATTCTTGGTAAGGGTAGGATGCTGCAAACGGTGAGCGTCATACCGGCTTGGACTACATAATCAGAGAGCTCATCTATGTCTCTTTTCATGTAGTCTAGGGAGGTACATCTCAGGTCATTCACACCAGCATGGACTATGACTGCATCATATTTCTACTTGCTTTGGAGTGACCTGCATACTTCTGTTATGTGGCGTATTGTGGCAGCCTACAGGCAGCTTACTGTACCCTTTCTCTTGTTCAGTCTGGTGTGTGGGACAGCAGTGTGTCTGACTATGGAGTCACCTATTACAACTGTATCAGGCATGTTGTTTCTCCTTCTGGCCTGTGACTGTTTGGCACACCAGCTTTGTGTACTATGTGTTGCATGTGCTATGTTTGGAGGTTGTTTGATTGGGTGTCTGCTTTAGAGGCCTCTGTTGGTGTGCTGTGTTTGTAATTTGTGCCTCCAGGAATGTTTTTCTGTGTTTATGTGTTTGGTTTGCAGTTGTGATAGGTCTATGTGGGACTGTGTTTGTGGTGTGTGTGGTTACCTTCTCCTCCTGACTAGTTTTGGGAGTACTGAGTTGAGGGAGCTCAGCCTCCAGTTTGGATAGATGGTTGCATCTCTCACATATATTTGTATTTCTTGGGTGGAGTTGGGGGTTGTCTGTGTACTTGGGGCTGGTGTGACATTGCCTCAGGATTCACAGATTCAACTTGTTGTGGCTGGCCTTAGTGGATTGTATGTGTGGACATATTTTATTGCCATACTACTGATCAGTGATTACTTCATTGTTTATGTTTGCTCTATCATGTAGTAGCTTCCTCATTCTCTTGCAAGGTTTGGTTATGGCTGGTGTCCACCATGCCAGATGCCTGCGTGTATGGCATTGTGTCTTGTTTTAATTTAGGATTGCATAATCCAAGCATTCCTGGCAGTGTTCATGGAATGGCTGTATTACAGGTTCTGAGGTGTGGCCCATATTTTGCACCTGCACAGGACCTTTAATGGATTCCACATCAGTTTGGAGGAGTGCAAATATTGTTTTACACATGTTTTTCACTGTGGTTTTCTGGCCAGGGACTGTGGTCAGGATTTGTATATCCAGTGTGATTACTCTATGGTCTGGTTTTACCAGTGAGCAATACACTTCTCGTCTTGCCATCCAGTACCCATGTTGCTGATTATCACATCCAGTATGCTTACCCCTCTTGTGGGAGTGGTGCATTGTTCCTGGGCCTTTTGGTTTATGGATTCTATGAACTTTTGTCCTACATTGTTGGAGCTAGTATAATGCTCCCAGTCTATGTCTGGGTATTTTCAGTCACCCAATATAATGTGGTTTGGAGGACTTGATATATTCATGTATTCCAGCATAGGCCAGATGCAGTTCCTGGTGTTGGGACAGTAGTCTGTAGCAGGCTATAAACTGGGGGGCAGTTTTAGCCACTGTTACTTGACCATGGCTAGTCCATGCTGCTTCTTGTTGTGGTACCAACATGGGGGTGTGGTTATCCTTGACAATTCTTGCTAGTCACCCTCCTTTTGTAGCTTGTTCCATGTTTTGAGGCTGTACAGCACAGTATGAGGTGTAACCTGGTAGTGTTAGGGTGCTGTTGTGAGCCTTGACTCAGTTTTCTGTTACAGCACAGATATCAACATTCTCCATACTGGGTGAGTTTAGACTGCATGCATCTTGCTGTTTCGACTTATCACTTATCTTATTCTTATCCCTTCTGATACCTATGGAGATAGGTTTGTGTTTTGAGTCTTACCTATTCAGGGCATACTGTGGGTAACAACAGCCTTTGCCAGTATCCATATGGCCTGCACTGATAGGTGCATGCCAGTCCTAGCAGGTGGAGCATCATGTCATGCTCAGCATGTCATCCCAGACTGGCACACATTGGATCCCCTTTGACTAACTGCGATACTTCAGTCAATTATTGCACTTGATCATCTCATTGTCATATTGTGGCATGATGCTTGGTGAGGGTAGGATGTTAGTCAGGGTCCTCAGGTGTGCATATAGTACATGGTGTTACATTACTTAACACATGGCATTCATGCCTCAGGTGGTGCTGCAGGGCTGCCTCTGTCGGATGCGCATATTACACTTCCCTTTACATGTTTGTGAGCAGGTCATTTCATTGTAGGCATCCATGTTATTATTTGAGTGAGTCAGAGGGGGTATCATTCCCAGCGTTCTTACTGAGCCAGTGTATGTGCTATGCGTTGCCCCTTTGCCAAGGCCAGGGCATACTGGGCACGCCTCCTTCTGCCTACTGGGGCAGGCTCAGGTTGTTCCTCCTCCGAGTCATGCTCTGCCTGTGATGGCCTTGGCAATGGTGGGGGGCTGTTTGGCCCGGCCCTATGCTGGTCCTGCTGCAGCTGTTTTCGCAAGATCATATTATGTAGCATAGCACATACCATGACAATTTGGGTACATGTAGTTGGTGTGTACTGCAAGGCTCCACCAGATGTGTCCAAACACCGGAACCATGACTTGAGCAGCCCAAACACAAGCTCTATTACATTACGTGTTTGTGCGTGTGCCTCATTATGGCGTTCCTGTTCAGGTGAGTGTGCGTTTCTGATGGGTGTCATCAGCCACGGCTCCAGTGCATAACCTGCAACCCCCACTAGGTGTCCATGCGGGATGTCCCCATTGGCAAATGTCTGGTACAGCTGCGTCAAATGCCAGATGTGGGAATCATGGTAGCTCACAGGACAGCCAGCACACACATTCATTATTATGCCCTGGGCATCACACATGACCTGGCAGTTGACGGAAAGGAAGCCCTTGCAGTTGATGTATGCCCTACCCTGCTCACCGGCTGGTGCTTTGATGCATATGTGCGTGCAGTCTATTGCACCTACTACCTCAGGGTATTCCGCTATTTGCTGGAAGAGACGCATATTGCTGGCCAATACCTCATGGGCATTGGGGAAATATACATGATCACCGACATGTGCTGACATGGCATCCAGGAACTGGTGCAGTACCCTGGAGGCTGATGCCTGTGATATCCCCATCATATCACCAGATGGTCTCTGGGAGGTACCTGTTGCTAGTATTCTTAGGCCAACACATACCTTGGTTTCCACTGGGATGGGTTCCCCTCTGTTGGTTCTGTGTATGAGGCGTGGCCTGCACAGCTCCACTATTTGCTGCAGGAGGTCTCTGTCCACTCTATAGCGCTCTACTATCTCCAGCTCATGTAACCCGTGGTAGGTGACCCTGGGCCTGTACACTCTTCTCCATCTCCTCACTGTGGGTTGTCTGGCACCATCTGCATTGTCACCACCCTCAGCAAGTCGCCTATGTCTCATTATGACAGCTATGGCAGTCTCGAACATTTCTGCTCTGAGTTCAGCTTTTTCAGTTTTCACTTCTAATAACTTACTCCTGTCTTGCGGTGTCTCTTGAGAGAAACATCCTGCACTGCTGTTTGCAGAGTTTTAAGTGCTGGGCTGGGCTACTATTCTGCCTGTGTAATTGCCTGCTTCTAATTGTTTTCACCTGCTAGCTCCAGCAGTATTCCCTGCTAGCTTCTTACTAAATCTGCTGCTTCCTTTTTCCTCTCTGTTTCCTCAGGGAGGAGCCGTGTGCAAACCAGCAGAAACACGCTCACAGTGGCTTACACGCATGCACACATGCTTACACGTTTCAGAATCTGCTTATTCGGATTAAAATGCATGCACACCCACGCAAACAGTGTTAAACATCTCCCAACACGCTCCCACATGCTCAGTCTGTCTTACACGTGTGCACACTGTCTTACTCGCGCTTCATGGCACGCACACGTGCGCATGCACGCCCAGCAAGAAACTTTGGTGTAGGCAACAGTGTACACCTTCCATTTATTGACTTTCTCATGCTTATCTAGTGGCACACCTCTTTCCATGATATCTGTCTGACATCTGTCATGTAACTCTGACCTCCAATGAACTGCATTTCTTTCTACCATTCCCCCCTGTGATGTCACCTATCTCCTACTCTGTTTCTCCCCCTTCTGTAACTCTTACACTACTCAGACTGTGCTCATTTGCTATGTGACAGTGGAATTCAGTATCCTAACACTCATTTGCATCAGATTGCCTACTAATGCTTAGTTACATCTCTTAGACTCAGCTTCCCCCCTTAGCAACCACTACATGGTGGCCATGTTGGTTTTGGTCTGCTGGTCCCTGCATTGACATTCCATGTATTGCATAAAACCCACATTTGTGGGTTTATAACCTTCGTTTTTTTTTTTTATACAGCGCAGCCCGTTTGTGCGGGGCTGCGCTGGGTTTAAACATCGACGATCGCCGAAAAAAAAAATTATATTTTTAATATATTTGCATCAGGTTACCTTGCCAATGGCCACATATTTAGCCATTGGCATGCTGCCTGACACATATGCACCCTTTATTTGGAGCTGACATGGCTCCATTACGGTTTTTGCAGAAACATACTCAGTTGTCAACTGAGAACATTTCTGCAGCTAAAACGGCTCTTACACGGGCTGTTCGGGGCTAATTGGATCACTAATCATCCTCATTTGCATGCTATTCAGCTGCAAGTGAGGTGATTAGCTTATCCACGCCCACTCCGTGTAAGAGACGTTTTAGCTTGTCTCTTACACGGACTTTGGGTTGTTCCTGGATCGCGAAGGCTGCATGGAGTCTTACACTACTCTTAGACTCCGTGCAAGCCTTCGTGAATCCTGCCCAATAGCTAAACAGAGGCTGGTTGAACTGGAAAAGAAGGTAACAGTGCTATTAGGAAATCTGCAAAGGGTAAGCCTTAGTAACATGAAGACAGTATGGATATAGCGGGAATTCTATAAAATAAAATAAAATAAAAACCACACCAGCATTAGTGATTAATCATAGATGTTAACAAATAATAATAAATAATAAATAATAAAATGTTATACACCTACCTGCTGAGTTTGACCCAGGCATTGAAAGAATTAATTGCACTGCATGGCTTAAGCAAGGTTCAAACAGTATACCATAAATTGTATCAATGGCTATACAACCCACAAAGTCTTTGGAATGCTTAATCGTGAATAGCAAGAAGCATCAGGAGTGACCTGGGGAAGTGCCAGTTTTTATGTTTAGCAAATTAGTCCCATTTTTAGTAGACTAACCTTGTTGTATTTTTTGGCTTATGGGGTTAGGGGTCACCACAGCAGAACGCCGGTCCACTAATGTTTGGTAGTGGATTTTTATGTGCCGAATTACCAGCCCTGACGCACAACCTTCAACGAAGGCACGCCCATTCACGCATGCCTCCACACAGAAGATACAAACACAAACACCCTGGAATGTAGAAGGCTGTAATCACAGGAAAGCACAATGTTGCCAACACACGGACACTTTATTCACTAGGAGAATTACAGTACATTAAAGTGCTTTTCGTCTACCTGGATAGGTAGACTTCCTCAGAACATAACAAATTAAACTGCTTTAGTAAGCTTTAAATACTAAGCCAAGTCATCAAACAGTAACAGCTGACAGCAATCAAAGTCAATTCATGCTCAAACAACCTAAAGTTTTAAAGATTTAAAACAACAGTACACTTTTTTATATAAAACCTTGCATATATCCACACAGAAGATGCTCTATCTGAGAATTGAACGTGACAACATCTTGCTGTGAGGCGACAATGCTACCACAGCACCACTACCGCTGGTCGTTGTATAAATTCAAACAGCAGTCCTTCATGCATAAAAAAGTTTCATCAGCAAGAAATAATGCATATCTAATCTCCTTTGCTATTGTTGTGCTAGAAACTGATGGGAAGAAGATAATTTTCTCATCTCAATCTGAAGCAGAACGTTTTTTTATAAAGTCAGTGAGTATACCCATTTAGACTCCAGAGCCTGATTGGAAGCTACTGTGTCAGAGTGCAAGATGAAGTGTGAGATTACCTGTAGTAAGTGGAATCACCTGCAGACCAGTGGGAAGGGCTCTGGTCATAAGAGGATTTACATAGAGAAAATGAGCAAGTAGCCCTCATAGAAGCCTGAAGAGTTTATGGAAGGAGATGTCAAAGGTCAAGATATTGAGCATCTAGTGATTTTACCAGAACAGATTTCCTGCCAATGTCATTTTGTTAAGGGATGAGGTTAGGTGTTCATTCAGTGTATTCATAACAGAGGCATGGGATAAAGACAATGATGTCACTCAGTTCTGGAACAGGCATATGTATTGGAAAGATAAGACCCCCCCCCCCACAAGTTAAGGGTTCATCCTCCAGGCAAAAAAGTCAGCATAAGGCACAGACTAACATAATTTCATCTTATACAAGTGATAAATGTTGCTTCTTTGCTCAAAGCTGCAGTGAGATAGGCATTCTGCCCTTGCTCTCTTTTTTACAAAAACTGCTGTGAGACTACAAAACATAAGTGCTGATTTTCAACTGTTTTCTGCACTTCTGATTAACTAAAACAATATTTGATGCATATCTGTTTAAACTTGCAACTGTTTTTTAGGCTTAGTGAATTCAACACTTACCTATGTTCTGATCTTGTATCCCACCCTCCTGTGCAACTGTTGCTGTGGTATAAAACTGCTGGCTTTTGAGTATCTCGCCTCTAGTATAAATTTGATATTGGACACTCCCCCAAATCCCATTACATCAGCTCATTCTAGTGAGTACAGTGAAATCAGTTGTGAAGGCCAAACCATTGCATCAGCTCATTCTACTGAGTACAATGTGATCAGTTGTCATGAAGGCCCACCTCTTTATCTTCTTAACCTTGAATTATCTTCTGTCTCCTCACTTTCTACTTAACAGAAAAAAAATTGTGCCTCTTCCTACTTCATTTTACTTGTGCTTTCCAGTTTGCCACATTTCATACCTTTTGACCTGGAAACATCAAAAATCTGGAGAAAGGCCCATGAAAAATAGGTACAAATCTGTACACTGATTAACATAAAATTTGCATGCATAATTATGTTACCCTGCCCACTCTAGTGGGATTGTGGGATACCACCTTTCAAACACAAACTGAAGAACAGACAAAAAAACATGGTCCCAGACCCTGTAGTAAATGGTAACCATTTTTTTTTAATTAGTTGTTGTTGTGTCTTTCGGCTTTTCCCAGTTAGGGGTCGCCACAGCAGAACTCAGGTCTGCTAATGATTGGCAGTAGATTTTTATGTGCCGAGTTGCCAGGCCTAACGCACAACCTTCATCGAAGGTATGCCCATTCATGCATGTCTCCACACAGAAGACGCTCTAGCTGAGAATCGAACAGGACAACGTCTTACTGTGAGGCGACAACGCTACCGCAGCACCACCACCGCAGTCCTTGCTAGAATTTTATTGCCTGTTAGTAATTGCAGGCTGGGGTAGTCTCATTCATTGATATCCTGTCACTGCCTATTTAAGTGGGACATTTTGGAATATTTTCTGCTTAAAACCTCAGCTTTGGCAGGCTAAGATCTAGCTATATTCAACTGGATGTATAAGAATTTAAGTACTTTTTATTTTAATTGATTTATTTGTGTTGCATTGAATATTAACTGAACTGGAAGTTTTGACTCTGTTTTTTCAGTTAGTTCCCCACCTACCCTCCCTGTTTTTGTTTTGCTGTTAATCTGGTTGGCTTTGAAACTGCCCCCCCCTCTTGTAAATTTGTGTTTGGATACTCGTTCTGGGCCCATCTCATTTGCTCACTCAACTGAGTGCAGTGAGATCATATTCTGATTTCAGACACTCCTACTGTGTACAAAGAGAGCATCTGTGAAAGAAAAAAAAAATTTTAAGCTTGTTTCCTGCCTTTCCTGTAAGTGGTCTAGACTGTTTGTAGGCTTCTGAGCCCCCAAGCCTTTCTGCATTGGAGGGAAGCCTTCTAGCTTAATTTTGTTTCTTAGAACTAGCCAGTTTTCTAGTCTCAGCACTCAAATCTGTTTCTTTGAACTCAGCACTTGTTCAGAACTCGTAAGCAATAAATAAGCTGCAAATTACTACAGCACTCAACTTTCCTCACTTGTCTAGAGGAAAGCAGTTTTTAGTACTTAATAAATAAGCACCTATCCAGCCATGTCTAAGGGTCAGCTCCCAGTGATTTCTCCTGTTTACCTGATGAATCTGGACATCTTGGGGCAATGCAGCAATTGCCTCATGTACACAGACAACCCTTTCCTCCTATCACCCAACACTACAACATGTGAGAGATGCACTTATATTGCCAAACTGGAAGCAAAGCTCTCTTCACCCAAGACTGGACTAGACAGTCAAGAAGAGAAGGTAAACACTTGCACCACACCACACTCATCGCATAGTCCCTCAAAACCTACACCACCAAAACACACACATAGAAACACAAAACACCCACCTACATTCATGGAGGCTCTCAATAAAAACCTGCCCAAGCATCAGGGACCTCCAAAGAAGAAACGCAAGTAAACTTCACCCCCCCCCAACACAACCCAAATGACACATAGCCCAAAAACTCAGTGTGCCACTCAACCACAGCCCATAAGGCATAACAACATACCCAACACTCTAGTCATAGGTGACTCTATAGTCAGGCACACTGATGTTCCACTCACCAGGCTAAACAAGGAGAAAGTTACTGTCAGCTGTCTGTCAGGTGCCAGGATCCGCCACATAACACACGCACTCAGGTCACTCCACAACAAGTACAAATATGACACTGTCATTGTCCATGTTGGCGTGAATGACCAAAGATGTACCTCCCTGGACTACATGAAAAGAGACATGGAGGAGCTCTCCGATCTTGTAGCCCAGGCAGGTATGACCCTAGCCCTGAGTAGCATCCTGCCATGACCCAGAATGATACCACAGTACAAGGACAAAATGATTTACTTCAACAATTGGCTAAGCTTCTGGTGTCATTCTAAGGGGATCCAGTATTTGTCTGCCTGGGATGACATGATCGACAGACTGCGATGCTTTGCCAGAGATGGCCTGCACCTGTCGCCCTTGCGATTCTGGATACTGGCTAAGGCTCTTGCCACCCCTATAGTGCCTTTTTTAGGCAAGGTTCAAATGACAAATTCACCAACGTAACAGGTACAAGCAAGCAAAATCTGAGGGTAATGCTACTCAATGCTAGAAATCTAAACCTCAAAATGCACTCACTCGAGGCACTTCTTAAAATGGAGAACATCGACATCTGTGCAGTGACAGAGACCTGGTTCAAAGCTTCAGAGAGCACCCCTGTATTACCAGACTATAATTCATACCACACCTTTCGGCCACCAAACCCGGAATGAAGCACTAAAGGTGGAAGCATGTCCGTATTCATTAAGGATATCCACACCTTCAGGCTAGTTGCACAGCATAATGCATCTGAGATTATCCAAGTGCAATTAACTCTGGGCAAGACCACAATCCAAATTGTAGCTTGCTACAGACCCCCCACCATGCCCCAGGATTCCCACTCCTCATTTCTTGATACACTGGAAAGTATTAGGATACAACCCAACACCCTAATAATAGGCGATTTCAACTACCCTACCATTAACTGGGAAAACTACTCATGTACCAACTCTTTTGCTCAAAGTTTTCTGGAATTCATAAATTTCAGTGCCTTGGATCAACTTATTCACACCCCCACCAGGGGCAGCAATATCCTAGACCTGGTTGTTACCAACATGGGCAACCGGTGTTCCACATCAGAGGTCAATTCCTTGATGGTCAGATCTGATCACAAGCTAATCACCCTAGACATCCACATCCCGCCCCCACCCCCAATTAGGGAAACCACCGTAAAAAAAACTTTTCCAAAGCCAACTTCACACTTCTTAAGACAGAAGTGGCAAACTTCATGACACCCATGCAGACAGACAATAGTGATACGACTGCTGAATCCTGCACAAATGCACTTTATAAGCACTTACATGAGTGCATGGATCATGCTATCCTTAATAGAACCAAGATGCTATCCTCCAAAAAAGGAAGCCAATCTGGTGGTCCTCTTCCATAAACAAACTCTACAACAGAAGAAAGAAACTGTTGCAAAAAAGAGTAAAATCCCATGACTAGAGGAACTCTCTGGTCAACCTCAGTAAGAAACCGAGATCCCTCATAAAATCCTCAAAAGCTTGTTACAAAAACAAAATTGCGACTTACTCTAAAGACAACCACAAAGCATTCTATAGCTATGTGAAGAATCTCAATGGCAACACTCAGATCTGCTCTGAGTTACAGCACAATGGCACTAAATATACAGAACCAACTGATATTGCCAACACCCTGGCATATAGGTTCAGTGCTAACTTTACCCCCCTCTCATCCCCTAGAGGGCCCATCTCTATACTGGAAGAATGCAACGTTCCTGATATCACGACTGCACAGGTAAAAAACACACTCTCCAAATCCAAGAACACAGCATCCATGGGACCTGACAATATCCCAGGCTGCATTCTACATGAACTACAGAATGAACTGGCACCCTACCTAAGTACCATGTTCAATCATAGCCTCACCTCGGGCTTTGTGCCCACTGAATGGCACACCTCGACAGTTATCCCACTCAACAAAGGGGGAGCCATGATGGACCTTGGGAACTACTGCCCAATTAGCCTGACCAGCCTGGTCTGCAAGGCCATAGAATATATCATCATGGAACTCATAAACAAAGACATTGGTAATCTCCAAACTCTGGACCCTACCCAGTTCGGATTTGTAAAAGGCAGATCATGTCTCCTACACCTGATTGACTTCTTTGAAGAGGTCACCAAAGCCATAGATGAGGGTAAGGTGGTTCACACAGTATATGTAGATCTCGCCAAGGCTTTCGACACCATCCCCCACTCTGGAATTATAGATAAGCTCACTAAACTAGGTATAAATCCCTATGTCACAAGATGGGTTGCCAACTGGCTTATGGACAGAACCCACACTGTGAAAGTAGCAGACTCCAAATCCAACTTCAGACCAGTGACAAGTGGAGTACCAAAGAGGTCAGTCCTAGGACCTCTCCTGTTTGGTATCTGCTTCTCTGAAGTACAGGTTAACACAGAAGGTCTTTGGCTAACAAAATTTGCAGATGACTGCAAACTAGGAGCCATAATCAAAACTCCTAAAGATGTGGACATACTACAAAAGGGCCTCACTGAGACAGATGCCTGGTGTCAAAGGCATTGCCTGAAGCTCAATGCCAAAAGGTGTATTGTCATCCCCTTTGGTAAAAATTCTGTACCCATGAACTACCACATAGCTGGTAGTCGACTTAATGTTGAAAATGTGATAAGAGGCCTTGGGACACAGGTAGACAGTAGTCTCTCCTTTGATAATCACATTGCAACAGTGGTCAGGAGATCCTTCTACTTGGTTCACCTCATCACAAAAGGTTTCTCATCCAGAAAAAAAGAGGTCATTGTTCCCCTCTACTCATCACTCGTTAGACCCAGTATAGAGTACAACGTCCCTTTTGGTACGTACCTCACAAGACATCAACAACAACCAGAAAGGCCACAGAAATACCTCACAAAGAAGATTACTGGCCTCAAACAGATGCCCTACGCAGACCGTCTCAAAAAACTCCAACTTTACTCCGTCACATATCGCCTACTCAGAGGCGATCTCTGCCTAACATACAAAGCTATGTCAAACCCAGAGCTGTTGGACATGCTCCACTTAAAGAAATCCCAATCCCTCCAAGCTACATGCTCTAGGGACCTAAACGTTGTCACCACAATAAACAGAACATGCTGGAGGGATAGATTCCTGTCCCAGAGACTTCCCATATGGAACAGACTACCTATCTATGTCAAACAGAGCTCCTCATTAGCACTCTTCAAGAAAAATCTTGATGATTGGATGGGAAATAGGAAAGTCACTCCAAGGATAATTTTTGTGGCTCTGCTCGACAGGGGCACAGGAAAATAATTTTCTTGGGTGGCGAAAGCCAGGGTACATTTTTGGCTAGGCTTATATAGGCCCTAGGGCCAATAGCCTAGTACCTACTTATGAACCTATGAAATGTGTAGCAATGATGTTCACTGGGAAGGGAGAAGATGATGAACCTTAGGATTTTTTATTTTTGGTAACTTGCAGTATGTGGGTTTTGTGGTAAAAATAGGGCATTTAATGGTAAGCAATATTCTAATCTTAGCAAAAGAATATTATAGTTTTCTAGGACCTCCAAAAGTCATTCTCCATGGCCTACTGATCAGTGGCATAGCTAGAGTTTGTGCTGCCTGGGGCTGTCTAGGTTTGCTGCCCTTCCCCCCTCACAAAATCATGGTCAAATGGGGCCCTAGTGCTGCCCCAAATACACAGTCATCCCCCCTGCAGCCATTCTAATGTCCCATTACTTGGTTATTTCGCCCCATTTACCATAAACACTAATGTGCATACTGCTTTACTTCTACAATGATTATTTGAATTTCATTTAAAACTTTTATTTTACTTTTATAGCCCAAACACTAATAGACATCTGCTAAACAAAGCAATACAGCTTCACAATGAAAACAGACTTAGAATTAAAACTTCTCTACCCTTGAAACTCACATTCATTGAAACAGCATTGAAACCCACATTCAAAGAAAATGCATCTGGCCAGTGGTGGATAAAGATTAACTTGGGTTGTTTTCAAACCATAGGGCCATTGCACACAAAACATACATGTGTTCTTTGATACACCTTCCTGATTGTATTAAATTATATTCCTTGTATAATACAGCACGCTTGTTAGAGCGCATTTCAAATTTATTGTTTAAAACTTGCCCAATTCAGAACATTTCCATCATAAAAGTCTACTCAAACGTCTACAATCTACCAGTATCAGTAAATATGCACAACCTCTGCAGAAGTAAAAGTCATCTAAATAATTCTACATTAAAGAGATCTGTAACTAATGAATAGGTTGCTGCTAGCAAACAACTTTATATTTCATTGTTTCATCTACAAATAAAGTGTCTGTTGTCTTTGAGGAATAAATTGCCTACGTTACATTAGAAAAATGATAAGCTAGTAATACTGCAATAGGGAATGGATGGCAAACTGATAACAGGTTCATAGTTACATGGCATCTCCGCCAAAGCGGACATTCTTAGGACTGCAGCATCCGCCCCCTTTAAAAGTACAACACAGTATCAACAATCCATCTACATACTGTGGGAGTAGAACCCACAGCCTTCTGCATTAAGAACAAGCATTCTACCTATTGTGATACTAAGAACACAAACAGCCTTGGCATAAGCAGCACTAAACTTCTCTCCCCCTGAAGGACTATGCAGCACAAGGAATCTGAAAAAGCCAAAATTTATTTGGAGGGAGACAAAGGCCTAAAAACCAAGGACACATTTTAAACATTGGTTGTATAATCTTGGAAAGTTGCTAGAATATGATGTTTTCTTTTACCATGCCTTTCCTGAAAGATAGGAAGACTGAAACTAAAATTGCTATCATTATTTCTTATATTCAGTTCTCACTGATTTGCTAGAAAACCACAAATGTTAAGAGGACCAGACCAGAAGTTATATGAGCCAAACATTGGTGGTATGAGTATAACTGGGGCATTTTACACCCACACATGCACCTAGTCAAACTCTTGCTGCTGTTAATAATATGAGAAAACTGCTAGACTTCCATTTGTTAAACAGTAATAATGGGAACCCCTCTCTGCTGTTAGCTAGACTGAACAGATGCACACATAACTACTAACTGCTGTGCATAATATGAGGGGAACTGCTAGATGTCTGCCGTTAATTAAACACACATCTCTCTCTGCTGTGCATAATATGAGGGGAACTGCAAGATTCCTGCCATGAGTTAAACACACACATTTCTCTCTGCTATGAATATGAGGGAATGGATAGATTTCTGCCATTAGTTAAACGCACACACCTCTCTCTGCTGTGCATAATATGAGTGAATAATATGAGGGAACCTCTAGATTTCTGCTGTTAGTTAAACACACAGACCTATCTCTGCTGTGCATAATATGAGGGGAACTGCTAGATTTTTGCCATTAGTTAGTCATACACATCTCTCTCTGCTGTGAATAATATTATGGAACTGCTAGATTTCCATTAGTTAAACAGTGGCAGCAATAACGGTCGGGAACCACTCTCTGCATTTCTGCCGTTAGCTAGACAGAATCTGAACAGCTGCACAATAACTAGACTGATGCACAAATAACTAGACTGGCAGCAATAACAAACAAAATGCTAAATGCAATAACACAAAATCCTAAATAATAATATGAGGGAACCTCTCTTAGCATTTCTGATATTAGTTAAACCGAACAGAACTGGTAGCAATAACGGGAACCACTCTCTGCATTTGTTAGCATGAACAGATTCATGAATAGGCAGCAATAACACACAAAATGCTGAATAATAATATGAGTGAACCACAACCACTCTCTGCTTTCAACAAATAACACACACAAAACTCTGCTCTCATAACTGACCCCTGAGTGGACTTGCAGCAATAACTAGAGTAAACTTTCCCCCTAGCAATGAATAATGACGAACCACTCTCTCTGGCGGCATGTTTTAAACAGATTTCTGCTGTTAGTGGTTAAATACAAATAAGCTGGGCCCATAGTATCAGACCATATATTTCTTGTTTCTCTTACCTGGAGGCTGATCATCCTGACTTGCACTGGGTGGACACTGCAAAACTGCTGCTATATTCCTCCAAAACATTTCAAAATATCAATCAAATGAAGCAAATGTCATTCACGCACACCCCCTGTAGGATGGTGACGCGTGGTGATGTCAGCCATAAATTTAAAGTTGTAATCCCCCCAAAAATAAATAAATAAAAATTTGTGGCACCCCATTATTTTTCCCCCAAACTGTAAATACCGAAGAATTTGGTATGGTTGAGAGGTATACCACATTTATTACTGCTTGTTGGAAGCCTTAAATTTATTTGAGCAGTTTCTTACTGTTGTGATTGTGAGCTAATTTATCACATTTGCACTGTTTTAAAGCAATTTACTGATTAACTGCATTTTATTACTGTTTAACTGTATTTCATTGCTATTTACTGCAATTCGTTATTGTTTAATTGCATTTTACTGCATTTCATTACTGTTTAACTGTATTTTTTATACTGTCCAGAGATGCAGCTGCACTGTTTTTAACCCTTTCTGAGGTATTCCAGCTACAAATTCTCCCTTAGTAGCACTTGTGTGATCACCTAGTAGTACTGCTCTTAGACCTTCCACCCTTTACCCTCTTAGCTCTCTTTGGCCTCTCTCCCCCTCAGTTTCTGACAAATATGGATGGACAATTTGCTATGCTTTCATAGCTTCATAGGTTCATAGATTAGTACTAGGCTAGCTGCTCTTTAGGCCCATTTTTAAGCCCAGCCAATTACCTTATGTGAGAATAAAACTCTGCACCTTGTGCTCATAAGGTAAACACCTTAACCATTATGCCAAACTCCCACCCATGGTTATCCAGGGCTGATACCTTGTGCCTGCTATTTAATTTTTGAGGATTCAGACCCCCACAACTCTAAACTGATGAATAATGTGTCAGGTCATTTCTATGAACAATGGAACAATGCTGAATTCAGTAACTGCCTGCACATTTGGACGCATGTCACAAGTTGGTTACTCTTGTTATATGAGCTGAAGCCGCATAGAGCACAAGCACTATAGTTTCTTACTGCTGCTTTCTACTGCCAATCTAGTTGATATGGGCATCCTGAGAAAGTGTAGCAACTGCTGCATATACATGGACAACCCTCTACTACTACCACCTAGGAACACAATTTGTGAGAGACGCTATCACATTAAGAACCTAGAGTCAATGCTCTCTCCCTCACAAACCAGTATATCAGGTACTGAGAAGGTTGTCAACACAAACACCACCCACACCTACAGAACACCCCCCCACATATGTGGAGATCCTCAACAAAAACATACCCAAACAAAAGAGATGTCTGAGGCAAAAACACATGCAAACTCCACTGCCCACCACACCACACATAGTCCACACACCTGTGTCTCACAGCCACTAACCCCTAAACATAAAACCAACATATTAGTCGTAGTAGACTTCAATGTGAGACACACAGATGTGCCACTCTCCAGGCTGGATAAGGAGAAAGTCACATTTAATTGTTTGTCAGGTGCCAGAATCACCCATGCACTCAAGTATCTCAACAACAGGTACTGCTATGACTCTGTCAGAGTCCATGTTGGTGTGAATGACTTCAGACATTCCTCCCCAGAATATATGAAGAGAGACATGATTGAGCTTGCTGACTATGTGTCCCAGGCAGGTATGTTCCTAGCCTTTTAGCAGCATTCTTCTGTCACCCAGAATAATGCCTGAATACAAACAGAAAATGATTGACTTTAACAATTGGCTTAGTTTCTGGTGTCATTTCAATAAGATCCAGTACCTGACAGCCTGATAAGACATGACTGACAATCCATGATGTTTGCCAGAAATGGCCTGCATCTGTCTCCATTGGGGTTCAGGCTCCTGTCAAAGGCTCTTGCCTCCCCCATAATGCCATTTTTATGCAATGCTATGAGGTCAAAAGTACCAACATGAAAATTTAATCAAAATGCAAATTAAAGGTCATGCTGCTAAATGCTAGGAGTCTAAACATGAAACTGCTCTCATTGCAAGCATTCTTAACCCTGGAATATGCTGACATTTGTGCAGTCACAGAAACCTGCTTCAAAGTTGTGAACAGCATCCCAGCCATATCAGGTTACTCATTCTATCATACATTCAGTCCCAAAACCTTGGGCAGCAAAGGCAGGTGGAGTTGCAAATATATGTAAACGACATACACATCTCCAGGTTGGTCAAACAGTATGATGCACAGGAGACACTCCAGGTGCAGTTAACCATTGACAGGACCCTTATTCAAATCATAGCTAGCTACAGGCCCCCAACTTTGACTCAAGATGCCCACTCCACCTATCTGGACCTCTTCAAGCTTATCAAGATTCAACCATTTACCCTGATCCTGGGCAACTTTAATTATCCAGCCTACTCATGCCAAAACACAAATGTCCAGAGATTCCTTGATTTCATCTATGCAAATGCCTTGGACCAGCGGGTCGACACCCTCACAAGAGGGGAAAATATCTTGGACTTGGTATTAACCAACATGAGTAACCACTGCAGCATCCCTACAGTGTCATCCTCCCTGGTAAGATCCAACCACAAAGCAGTCAGTTTCAAAATCACCATTTATCCCGACCCCCCCCCCAACTAGCATCAAACAAAAAAAAAAAGTCTCCAAAGCTAATTACAGTTTCCTGAGGGAAGGTATAAACAGCTTTACAGCTCCCTCCCTTTCCATAGGAACTGGCACATATGTCCAAACCTACAGAAAAGTACAATACAAGTATTTATATAGATGCATGGTATCAGGAATACCCTACAGGAGAAAATCCTCTTCCTCAACGAAGAGTAAACCTGTCTTGTGGACATCTGCAATAAATAAACTCTATAATAAAAGGAAAACAATTGCTGTCCAGGACCAAGAAGCAGCAGGTGCCTAGTTGGAAGCAATCTCTCATTAGCCTGAACAAGCAAATAAGAGCACTAATGAAATCCTCCAAAGCAAAATTCAAGTCCAAACTAGCCACATCTACTAAAGACAATCACAAGGCTTGCTTCACATATGTCCACAATCTCAAAGGAATCACCCAGATCTACTCAGAACTGGTGGTCAAGGATACCACATACACAAACGTCATAGATATAGCCAACCTGCTGGCAGACAGGTTCAGTGAGAACTTCATCCCTCTTTACTCACATCAGTAAAATCAGGACATCCCCAGCACCTCACCCCTCCCCCATCTCTACGGAACAAGTCATCACTGCTCTCTCAAAGGCAAAAAATATAGCCTCCATGGGACCAGATAACATCCCAGGCTGCACCCTACATGAACTCAGACAGGAACGTGCAGCACCATTAGGCACCCTGTTCAACCAAAGTCTGAGTATCAGCTTCATCCCAGCTGAGTGGAGGATAGCCACTGTCATCCCTTTGCACAAAGGTGGAGTGTCCTCCAATCCAGGAAATTATAGACCTATCAGCTTAACTAGCCGGATCTGCAAAGCCATGGAGCAGATTATCTTGGACCTCATTAACAAGGACATTGGCAACCTCCAAATACTCAATCCCACACACATTGGTTTCATCGAGGGGAAGTCACGCCTGTTAAATTTGGTTGACTTCTTTGAGACATTCACCAAAGCCATGGATGTGGTTAAGATGGTGCACACCATCTACCTTGACCTGGACAAAGCCTTCAATACTATTCCCCTCTCAGGTATAATAGACAAACTCTCTCAACTAGGCATCAATCCATATATTATCAGATGGGTAGCAAACTGGCTGACTGGTAGAACCCACTTAGTCAAAATAGGGGAAGCCTCCTCAAGCAGTCGACCCGTAATGAGAGGTGTACCCTAGGGATCAGTCTTGTGGCCTTTGTTGTTTGGCTTATACTTTTCTGAGGTGCAGGCCAAAACTATGGGCTATGGTTGACCAGGTTTGCAATTGACTGCAAAGCTGGGCTCAGTCTTCGATTCCCCTAATGATGTGGACATCTTCCAAGAGGGTGTCACCCAAACAAATGACTAGTGCCAGAAACATGGCCTCAAACTGAATGCCAAAAAATGCATCATCATTCCCTTTGAGGAGAGTGACATCCCCACAAGTTATCACATTAATAGGCAGGTCCTAAGCACACAATCAGTCATGAGGGACTGGGCACCAAGGTTGATAGCAAACTGACTTTTGACCACCATATTGCCTCCGTTGTATGGAAAGCTTTCTACACAGCTCACCACATTAGTAAGGGTATCTCATCCAGGGACAAGGTGGTCATAACAGCCCTGTATTATTCCCTTATAAGACCTATTATTGAGTACAATGCCCCTTACTGCATGTACCTCACAAAGCACATACAGCAGCTGGAGAGACCACAGAGGTTACTCACAAGGAAAATCCAGGGCCTCAAACACCTTCCCTACACAGATAGGCTAATGGCCCTGTCCCTCTACTCAGCCTCCTACAGACTCCTCAGAGGTGACCTCTGTCTGGCATACAAAGCAATCACCCCCCTTTGATGGGGCTGCTGCGTATCTGCAAGTCAAGCTCTACTCGAGTAACCCGCACATGCAACCTCAACATCATTAGTACTTGGTTGGACAGATTTGTGTCCCAGAGACTCCCCCTTTTGTGGAATAGCCACTATTTTCATGTAAAGCAGAGTACCTCATTACCCCTTTTTAAGTGCAACCCAGATAACTGGATGAGAAACAGAAAATACACCCCTGGGATTTCACCTGTGTCCCTGCTGGGCAGGGGCATCAGGTGCTGACTTGATGGAACATGGACTAAATTATTGGCTAGGCTTGTAAGGGCCAATAGCCTAGTAACTTCTTATGATCCTATGAACCTATGATCCTATGGTTACCTTGCGGTCTTTACACAGTCTTAGAAATGAGTAGCAACAAAAATAATTTATATTGTTTTACATAATTGAGAATTTGTGAGTTGCTTGTCATTTTTGACTAAAATCAGAGGAGTATATAGCATCTCTCACATGTTGTAGCAGATTAATACAAAGAGTACTTAAGCATATCATGTGGTATGGAACATCTGGCACAATATTTGAAAAGCCTTGCCTGTGAAGTGATGCAAGAATGTTTTCTTTTCAAACTGTTATTTTGTTTGTGAAATTATTTTTCTCCAGAGTTGCCTTTACATAATAGAAATTTGAGTGTTAATTGCAATATGAGGACTGGCAGTGAAAGGAATTAGCATTTAATACAGCTAGGAATATTGGATAGTTCCACCTAAGAGTTCTGGGGGAAAATGCTTAAAATACAATGAGAAAGGGGAAACGAGCTTGTGGAAGTTAACTTATCCCTTTCTTTCTTAACTTTTTTTTTAAATTGTCTGTC
Source organism: Protopterus annectens (assembly GCF_019279795.1). Taxonomy (NCBI): domain Eukaryota; kingdom Metazoa; phylum Chordata; order Ceratodontiformes; family Protopteridae; genus Protopterus; species Protopterus annectens. The sequence goes on from NC_056729.1 coordinate 1,922,483,093, forward strand.
TCTGGAAAGTACAGTCTGTGAAAAATTTCCCATAACTGCAGATGTTTCAGTAGCTCCACTGTTGCAGTCTTCATATTGGGATAAACATTTATGCAAGTAGCCCACTACAAGCCAGTCTTTCATAGGATCATAGGATCATAGGAGGTTACTATGCTATTAGCCCTGAGGCCCTTATAAGCCTAGCCAAGAGTTTAGCCCATGTTTAGACAAGTCATCACATAGAACCCTTGTCCAGCAGGGACACAGATGGAATCCCAGGAGTGTATTTTCCATTTCCCATCCAGTTATCCAGGTTTCACTTAAAAAGGGATAATGAGGTACTCTGCTTGATGTGGAGTGGCAGTCCATTCCACAGATGGGGGAGTTTCTGGGACACAAATCTGTCCAGCCAACAAGTCCTACTGATATAATAGACCAGGTTGAGGTTGCACATGTGGGTTACTTGAGTGGAGCTTGACTTGCTGTTATGCAGCAGTCCCATCAAGCCGGGGTCTGAGATTGCTTTTTATGCCAGACAGAGGTCACCTCTGAGGGTTGTCTTTATGAAGCTGAGTAGAGGGACAGGGCTTTTAGCCTATCTGTGTAGGGTAGGTGTTTGAGGCCCTGGATTCTCCTGATGAGGAACATCTGTGGTCTCTCCAGTTGCTGCATGTGCTTTGTGAGGTACATGCTGAAGAGGGCATTGTACTCAATAATTGGCCTTATAAGGGAAAAATACATGGATCTTATGACCTCTTTGTCCCTAGATGAGATACCCTTACTTATGAGGTGGGCCATGTGGAAAGCTTTCCAAACAACAGAAGCAACATGGTGGTCAAAAGTCAGGTTGTTATCAACCTGGGTGCCCAACTCCCTCACTACTGATTATGTACTTAGGACATCATTATTAATGTGATAATATGTGAGGATGTCACTCTCCCCAAAGGGTATGATGATGCATTTTTTGGCATTCAGCTTGAGGCCATGTTTCTGGAACTAGTCATTTGTTTGGGGGAGACCCTCTTGTAGGATGTCCACATCACTTGGGGAATTGATGACTGCACCCGGCTTGCAGTCATCTGCAAAGCTGGTTAGCCATAGCCCACTGGCTTTGTCCTGCACCTCAAAGAAGTATATCCCAAATAACAGAGGCCCCAAGATGGATCCCTGGGGTACGACACTCGTTATGGATCTACTGCTTGATGTAGCTTCCCCTATTTTGATTAGGTGGGTTCTGTCATTGAGCCAGTTTGCTACCCATCTGGTAACATATGGATTGATGCCTAGTTGAGAGTTTATCTATTATGCCTGAGTGGGGAATAGTGTTGAAGGCTTTGGTCAGGTAATGGTAGGCAGTGTGCACTGTCTTCTCCTCATCCATGGCTTTGGTGACTGTCTCTAAGAAGTTAACCAGATTTAATAGACATGACCTTCCCTTAACAATGCCAAACTTTGTGGGGTCAGTTGTTTGGAAATTGTCAATGTCCCTGTTAATGAGGTCCATGATAATCTGTTTCATGGCCTTGCAGATCAGGCTAGTTAGGCTGATGGGTCTATAATTTCCTGGATTGGTGGACACTCCACCTTTGTGTAAAGGGATGACAGCAGCTGTCCTCCACTTGGTTGGGACAAAGCTGGTACTCAAGCTTTGGTTGAATAGGGTCCCTAATGATGCTGAAAGTTCATGCCTAAGTTCATGTAGGATGCAGCCTGGGATGTTATTAGGAATTATGGCGGCTGTATTTTTTGCCTTTGAGAGGGCAGTGAAGACCTGTTCCCTGGAGATAAGAGGTGGGGGCAGGTACTGGGGATGTCCTGATTTACTGATGGGGAGACAGAGAGGGAGAAGTTTTCACTGAGTCTGTAAGCCAGTAGATTGGCTATATCTACAGCATTTGTGTATGTGGTGTCCTCGACCATCAGTTCTGAAAAGATCTGGCTGCTTCCTTTGAGACTGCAGAGATATGTGAAGAAGGCCTTATGAATGTCTCTAGAAGATGTGGCCAATTTGGATTGAAGTTGGCTTTAGAGGATTTCACTAGTGCTCTTATTTGCTGGTTCAGCCTAAGGAGAGATTGCTTCTAATTGCGCACCTGCTCCTTCCTGGTCCTGGACAGCAATATTTTCCTTTTGTTATATAGTTCATTTATTGCAGATGTCCACCAGACAGATTTACTCTTCCTTGCGGTTACTCTTCCTTGCGGAGGACAATTTTGTCCTTTCAGGGATTCCTGATTCCATGCATCTATATAAATCCATGTATAGTACTTTGGTGTAGATTTGGACATTGGTGCCAGTTCCTACAATGGGGGAGGGGGCTGTGAATATGTTTATACCATCCCTCAGGAGGTTGTAAATTGCTTTGGAGAAAATTTTTGTTTGACCATAGCTAGAGGGGAATCAGGAGAGATGGTGACTTCAAAAGTGACCACTTTATAGTCGGATCTTGCCAGGGAGGATGATACTGTAGGGGTGCTGCAGTGCTTACTCATGTTGGGTAATACCAAGTCCAAGATATTATCACCTCTTGTAGGGGTATCAACTAGCTGTTCCAAGGCATTTGCACTGATAAAATCGAGGAATCTCTAGGCATTTGTGTTCTGGCATGAGTAGTTTTTCCAATCTATGGTTGGGTAATTAAAGTCACCCAGGATCAGGGTAAAAGGTTGAAACTTGATAGATTTGAAGAGGTCCAGATAGGTGGAGTGGGCATCTTGAGTCAAATTTGGGGGCCTTTAGGTAGCTATAATTTGAATAGGGGCCTTGTCAGTGGTTAACTGCACCTGGAGTGTCTCCTGTTTGACCAGCCTGGAGGTGTATGTGTCTTTAAAATGTATGTGTGTATATATATATATATATATATATATATATATATATATATATATATATTTATATATATATATATATATATATATATACACACACACACACACACACACACACACATATATATATATATATATATATATATATATATATATATATATATATATATATATATATATATATATTGAAACTCCACCTCTTTTGGCTTTGCTACCCACATTTTGGGGTCTAAATATATGATAGGATGAGTAACCAGGTAAGGCTGGGGTGCTATCCACAGCTTTGAACCAGATTTCTGTGACTGCACAAATGTCAACATCTTCCAGGGTTAAGAATGCTTGCAATTAGTGCAGTTTCATGTTTAGACTACTAGAATTTAGCAGCATGACCTTTAATTTGCATTTTGTTGAATTTTTTTTGTTGGTAGTATTAACCGCATGACTTTTCCTAAAAAAAAGGCACTATGGGGGAGGCAAGGGCCTTTGCCAGAAGCCTGAAGCCCAAGTGAGACAGATGCAGGCCATCTCTAGCAAAGCATCATGGTCTGTCAATCATATCTTCTCAGGCTGTCAGGCACTGGATACCCCTGGAATGACACCAGAAACTAAGCCAATTGTTAATGTCAATCATTTTCTGTTTGTATTGAGGTGTCCTTCTGGGTGATGGTAGAATGCTACTTAAGGCTAGGGACATACCTGACTGGGAGACATATTCAGCAAGCTCAATAATGTCTCTCTTCATATAGTCCAAGGATGTACATCTCAAGTATTTCATGCCAACATGAAATACGACAGAGTCATAACAGTACCTGTTGTTGAGAGACTTGAGTGCATGTGTGATATGGCAGATTCTGGCACCTGACAAACAACTAACCATGACTTTTTCCTTAGCCAGCCTGGTGAGAGGCATATCTGTATGTCTCACAATGGAATTTCCTATGACTAATATGCTGGGCTTATGATTAGGCCTTAGTGGTTGTGAGACACTGGTGTGTGGACTATGCATGGTATGCAGTCTGAAGGGTTATGAGTTCTCATGTGTTTTTGCCTCTGAGGTCTCCTTTGTTTGGGTTTATTTTTGTGTAGAACCTCTGTAGGTGTAGGTGTGTGTTGTGTAGTTGTGGGTGGTGTTTGAGGTGTAGTGATTGTGTTGACAACCTTCTCAGTGCCAGATATGCTGGCTTGTGTGGAAGAGAGTATAGACTCTAGCTTCTTTATGTAATTGCATCTCTCACAAATTGTTCCTAGGTGGTAGTAGTAGATGGTTGTCATTTTACATGAGGGAGTTGCTACACTGTATCAAGATGATCATATCAATCAGGCTTGCAGGAGAAACCACAGGAAATTGCCCATCCATATTTGTCAGAATCTGAGGAGAGAAGCCAGAGTGAGCTAAGGGGTAGGCCTAAAGTCCAAGTGCTTAAACCAAAACTAAGAGACAAACAAATATATGCAGCAGAGAAGATGCAATTGAACACTTTAGAGAACAAGTAGCAGAAAAAACAAGATGAAGTGATAGAGTAGGAAGAGGAAACACAAATATTGTAAAGGTGGAAAGGGAGAAAGGAGATAATTCAAGGTTAACAAACTAAGGGGGTGGCCTTCCCAAATGTTCTCTCTGTGTTAGGTAGAATGAGCTAATGACACTGGACTGGGAGGAGTTTCTCAGATCAAATTTACACTAGGGCTGGGCAACTATAAAGCTACCAAGTATAAGAAACAGACACCAGTAGGAAGAGAGTGTGGGGAAACTGTGCTACAGTTACTAGCTACACTATTTTAGGCAGAAAAATACTACAAAAATGATTAGCACAGCAGAAAAACAGCAGTGAGATACTAAATGAGAGTTTTAAACTGATAAAGGAGCAAGGATACTCTAGAGAAAGCTTTTAACTGCAAACAAATCAGTTACATGATACACTCCTTGGCAGGAAATCAGAACAAACAGATGCTTAACAAATAGAGAAGATTTCCAGTTAATACATTTCACACAGTGAAACTAGCCAAAAAAACTTTACAAACAGTGTGACAGTAACAAAAGTTATTTGACAGGCCCTGTAAGGCAGATAGTTTTGATACAATAGTGCAGATTATTTTATAGCAATAAAATACAGTACAAAATAGCAGGCAGCAGACAATGAAAAGTACTATAAATTGTTAGAATAAGTAATAACTAGTAAAAATAAGCAAAAAAAAAAAAACAACAAAAAAAAAAACAGGGTACTTATTATTATATATTGCAGATCAAAGTTGTGGTCAGTGATCCTCCTCCGTTCACCTCAGTGTGAATAAACATAATTCCTCTCAAAGGCAGGGCCTAAATACCAGAAGGTACAACCTGAAGCAACTTAAAAAAAAGCTCAGAAGGACCAATGAGTGCTTACTCCAAGCCTTAGACCAGCCAACCTTTACGAGCCAGCAACCAATCAACTCAATACTCTCACTAAGGTGAAGAAAGGCTTCTGCTAATTCAAGATGGCCTGGGACATGTGCTCAGAACAAACAACCACTGCAAACAAGCAAACAGGCCCTGAAACAGCAAATCTGAACTGGGACTATGCTACAGCTACTAATTTCTCTATTTTAGGCAGGGAAAACACTACAGAAATGTTTATCACAGCAGAAAAACAGCAGTGGGGCACTAAATTAAATTTGTATACAGATAAAAAAGCAAGGAGACTGTAGAGAACGCTTTTAACTGCAAACAAATCAGTTACATGATATACTCCTTGGCAGGAAATCAGAACAGACAAACAGATGCTTAATAAATAGAGAAGATTTCCAGTTAATACATTTCACACAGTGAAACTAGCTAAAAACTTTACAAACAGTGGACAGTAACAAAAGTGATTTAACAGGCCCTATAAGGCAGACAATTTCAGTACAATTGTGCAGATTAGTTTATAGCAATAAAATACAATATAGATAATAGGCAGCAGACAATGAAAAGTGCTACAAATGGTTAGAATAAGCAACAAATAGTAAAAATAATAAAAAAAACAGGATACTTATTGTTATATATCACACATCAGAGTTGTGGTCAGTGCCCCTCCTCTGTTTAGCTCAGTGTGAATAAACAGAATTCCTCTCAAAAGCAGAGCCTAAATACCAGAAGGTACAACATAAAGCAACTTAAAAAAAAAGCTCAGAAGAACCAATGAGTGCTTACTCCAAGCCATAGACCAGCCAACCTTTACCCGCCAGCAGCCAATCAACTCTATACTCTCACTAAGGTGAAGAAAGACATCTGCTAATTTGAGATGGCCTGGGACATTTGCTCAGAACAAACAAACACTGCAAACAAAGAAACAGGCCCAGATACAGCAAATCTGTACTGAGACTATGCTACAGCTACTAGCTACATTATTTTATGGAGAAAAACACTACAGAAATGTTTATCACAGCAGAAAAACAGCAGTGAGACTCTAAATGAATGTTTTAAACAGATAAACGAGCAAGGAGACTCTAGAGAATGCTTTTAACTGCAAACAAAGCAGTTATATGATATACTCCTTAGCAGGAAATCAGAACAAACAAACAGATTCTTAAAAAATAGAGAAGATTTCCAGTTAATCCCTTTCACACAGTGAAACTAGCTAAAAAAGCTTTACAAATAGTGTGACAGTAACAAAAGTGATTATTTTTTGAATCATGTTAAATACTACACACGTTTCCTAGATGATATTTTTATTTGTTTGGATGGCAATGAGAATTTAGCCATGGACTTGGTCAATTACTTTAATAACACTACCAGTTTTCTAAAATTTACATTTAATTTCCAGTTGAATACTATAAGTTATCTGGATGTCTATTTAATTAAAGACAATGACAAAAAACAGTTTTTTGCCAAAATATTCAGGAAAGAAACGTACAGCAATTCTTTCCTACATTTTACAAGTTTACATCCTTTCTTTCAGAAAAAAGCAATCGTGAAGGGCCAAGCTATTAGAGCAGCCCGTATGATATCACTTGATGATGACTTTTTTGAAGAATGTAAATTATTGGAAGGTATGTTTAGACATAAGGGATACCCTAATGACTTTCTTAATGACATATTTGAAGAAGTCAGAACTAAGAGGGAAAATGGAGTGATTAACCCAATACTGAACAAGGTCAACAATATGAACGAGGTTATATTAGTTGAGCAATTTACCTTAGGTTCACAATTTAGGGCTGGTGAAAATACTAGTGAAAAGACTGTCTTAAATTTTGATGAAAAAAGTACTTTCATTGAGAATTCTGGGACAACTTTTATCACGATATTTAACCTTGAAAGTAGGATAATTAGGGATATATTATATAAAAATTGGATAATTTTACATTATGATAAGAAATGCTCTGCACAGTTGTCCATTTTCCCGAAAATAGTTTATAGAAAAGGTAAAAATCTTAAAATGCTTTTAGGAAATAAGAATACCTCTACAATAGGAAAATCAATAGGAACATTTACTTGTGGAACCTGTAAATACTGTAAATATATAAAAACTGGTAGTAGTCATGTTATTAATAATAAGACATATACTTCCAAATATAAATTTGATTGTAATTCAAGAATGGTAGTGTATGGAGCATTGTGCATGAATTGCCCTTGTTTCTACATAGGGAAAACAGAAAGGAGAATGCGTGACAGGATGTATGAGCACATCAACGCCATCACTAAATTAAAGGTTGAAAATGCTTTAGCTAAGCACATTTTTTCCTATCCTAGCCATTCATTCAAGTTCATAGGTTTAGACCAAATAAAAATTGATAATAGAAGAGGTCCTTCAAGTCTACTTCTCGAAGAGCATGAATTAACTTGGCAAATTAGGACTGATGCATTTTTAGAACCAGGACTCAATGATCAATGTAATATTTCATGCCTGTTGAAACTGAGAAGTCTGAAAAGATAATAATTAATTTCTGTTACATATTTATCTAGGACTATTGTGTTTATATACATATACATACTTATTTTTTTACTTAGTCTCTATTCATTTATTAATATTTAATCATACTTTACTGGAATGTTTGTCTTAAAAAACTCTCCAAACAGTATACTTTACTTGGATTCCACATAGAGAGATCATTGATTTTTTTCCCCAGGGTTTTAAGCATGCTCCTTGGTCTACATTTATAAGCATTGTAAAGTAAATGTAGTAATTTTGTAAAGTTCTTGAATTTACTTGTTTTTAATGAGTGTAAGACAGTAGGAGAGTTTTAAACAATCACATTTTAGTTATTACTAAATGTCTAGGAATTTTAAAAATTTAAAAATTCATATTTGTTATTTGTTTTATGTTTTATATTTATACATACTTATTTCTTGTGTAAACGGTATACTATAAATGAGTTAAATAGTATCAGTTATTTCTATATACACTTTTTACTACACATTTTCCATGAGTTCTTATCTCTTTTAAATTGTAAAGTTGTGCCTTTATTAGATAATTGATTAATTACTCATTCAAAGGATGATATAAAAGCTGAGGTTTGGTTCTAGTAATTTGTCTGATGAAGTCATTCTAAGAAGAACGACGAAAAGCGCTTAACAATAAACCTGTGTTCATCTGTTTTCCTTGCCTGAGTCTTTCATGTATTGGAAGTTTTTGTTCGTGTTCTTTTGGTGAACAGACTCTAGAGAATGCTTTTAACTGCAAACAAAGCAGTTATATGATATACTCCTTAGCAGGAAATCAGAACAAACAAACAGATTCTTAAAAAATAGAGAAGATTTCCAGTTAATCCCTTTCACACAGTGAAACTAGCTAAAAAAGCTTTACAAATAGTGTGACAGTAACAAAAGTGATTTAACAGGCCCTGTAAGGTAGACAATTTCAGTACAATAGTGCAGATTAGTTTATAGCAATAAACTACAGTAAAAAATAGTAGGCAACAGACAATAAAAAGTACTATAAATGGTTAGAATAAGCAATAACTAGTAAAAATAAGGAAAAACAACAGGGTACCTATTGTTATATATCGTAGATCAGAGTTGTGGTCAGTGACCCTCCTCCGTTCAGCTCAGTGTGAATAAACAGAACTCCTCTCAAAGACAGGGCCTAAATACCAGAAGGTACAACCTGAAGCAACTTGAAAAAAAGCTCAGAAGGACCATTGAGTGCTTACTCCAATCCCTAGACCAGCAAACCTTTACCAGCCAGCAACCAATCAACTCAATGCTCTCATTAAGGTGAAGAAAGGCTTCTGCTAATTCGAGATGGCCTGGGACATGTGCTCAGAACAAACAACCACTGCAAACAAATAAGCATGCGCAGAGGCATCAAATTTGAACTGGGACTATGCTACAGCTATTAGCTACAGGTAGAAAAACAATACAGAAATATTTATCCTCAGAAAAACAGCAGTGAGATACTAAATGAAAGTTTTAAACAGATAAAGGAGCAAGGAGACTCTAGAGAATGTTTTTAACTGCAAACAAATAAGTTATATGATACACTCCTTAGCAGGAAATCAGAACAAATAAACATATGCTTAAGAAATAGAGAATATTTCCAGTTAATACCTTTCATACAGTTAAACTAGCTAAACAAGCTTTACAAACAGTGAGACAGTAACAAAAGTTATTTAACAGCTCATGTAAGGCAGAGAATTTCAGTACAATAGTGCAGATTAGTTTATAGCAATAAAATACAGTAAAGAACTGTAGGCATCAGACAATAAAAAGTGCTATAAATAGTTAGAATAAACAATAACTAGTAAAATAAAAAAACAAATCAGGATACTTGTTGTTATATATCACAGATCAGAGCTGTGGTCAGTCTCCTCCTCCATTCAGCTCAGTGTGTTCTTCCCTTCTGTAGTGCTATGTCCAATGTCCAGCATTCAACTTTAGAACATCATTAGTACAAAAGGTACTTCAGATCTTTCTTGTCCTAATAAAGCCAGAGGACAACCCTCCTGGTCTTGGAATACAGTGGACCAGGTGTTGACTGTACAACAGCTGGATTGACCCAAATGGTCCAGTCCAGAGGCTCCAGAGAGAAAGCCTCATAAAAAGGTGATACCCACCTGGTTCCACTTGAGAGAGAAGGGCGAATGGAAGGGATTACCACCTCAACCACATGAGAAGCAGACTGAAGAAAGAGGTTTACCAGATGGTCTGAAATAAAGACAGAGGGTCTACAGGTAAACAGGCTGAAGTAGTTGAATCATTAACTTGTATATAGGTGTAAGCTAAGTCAGATTTCTAGAGGTATGACAGGTTTTACAGCAGTAATCTTACCTTAGCTTTTCTGTGATCAATGTCCCTGGAATGTCACCACAAGGGAATCATTTCAATTTTGCAAGGTATGATTTTTCTTGTGTTAGGTTTCCTAGTCTCCTTTGTAACATTTAGCACATCCTCACAAAATTTGCACCTGCCTGTATTATGGCAAGATCCTTCAGACTGTCAGTATGTGTATGTGTAGGATGGGGTATAGCAAGCTCCCTAGTTCTGAGATAGGAGGTTCAGTTATTATGGCACTACCTCATGTTTTCCTCTTGCTGTGTTGAATAAGTATAAGAACCAGGGCTGTGGTGGACAAATGGGAGCTACATGGGTCATTTATAGCCTTTTCTTTTGTTTTTTTTTTCAGTACATTGAGGATCAGGAGAATCCTAGCAAAAGCATAGTGAAACAGGTCTGTATCATTCAGGAGGCCTGAATGATACAGGCCTGAATGGCACACCTTCAACCAAGACCTTCTAATTTCAAAAGTGCACTGCACAGTCATTTCTCTTCCATGTGGACTTATCACTGCTCAGTTCCCTCCTCAGCCATTATCTAAACTCAATCTTTCCAGCTCGCTTTCTCACAATTTCATCTCTTTCTTGTAAACTCCCAAATCAACACTTCACCTAACATCCCCTCCTATCATCTTTTAACTCCTTCCTCCTTTCCCCACTCTTTTCTTGCTAGTTTCAACTCTCATTCTACCTTACCAAACTACCTTCCTCCTCTTTATCCCCCACCTTTCTATCACCATTTCCCACTCTCCCTCTACTTTACGAAACCTCATTCTCCTGCAGTGCATGACTGTCCACTAACCTTTACTAAAGCCCACACACCTCCTTCTCTGACTACCCCACTTTTCATTCCCTTCCTCTATGCCTTCATAAATCCTTACCTCTATGCCCTCACACTAACCCTTACTTTCTTGTTCCCACTTCTTGATCAAATAAAGTTAAAATTGATATACTGCTTACTTTCAAATATGACAGCCTGTTATTCTCCACTGTCAAATGCCATGGTATTATGCTTTGCATGACATATTAGATTTCTTTATTGAATCATACTTTACTATGTGAATTTTTCTCTATTGTTTTTCCAATAAGTATATGTATTTTCTGTAATTTTACTCACTATTTTTTAAGATATTTTTTCTTATGTAAAATATGACTTAATTTTGTTTTATTTTGTATTCTACATATGTTCCCTGGAGCTTGTATTGTATTGTTTTGTACTCAATGTATGTTCCATGGAGCTTTTCTCTGTGGGCCTCCACCAAAAATGGACTACCTGGTCTAGTGGACTTTCCCAGTAAACAAATGTCAATAAATAAATAAATAATAAGAGGAAGGCATTTATCTTCCTGGTTACTAGGTTTGCTATACTTGACCAAGTTGCCTGCTCAAATGGAAAGCAAACAAGCTTATCTCTGGTGCCCTACACTTGCTTGTTAGATCTATAAATGTGTCCCTGTGAAGCCTTCATTCATATGTGTCTGACTGTACATGTCCTACTCAACTGTCTTATATCACATTATTTTCTGAAGGGATATAGGATGCTTTCAGAGAGATACTGTTATACAATTCCATTTCTCAGGCTTGCATGGTTAACCTGCATAACAACAGAGAGTGAGCCCTCCCCCTTGTTTATTTATATACCAGTTCAGTGTGATGCTGTCTGTCTGGACTTGGAGAATTCTCTCTGACATAGTTGGGAGAAATGCTTTGAGAGCTAGAATGAGTACCATCATCTTCTTGATGTTGCTGTACTTGTCCCTATGACTGGTGACAAACTCCTGAACCTAGTGACCTTTCATATGGGCTCCTCAACCTACATATGAGGAGTCTGTCATCTGTATCATTGTGTGCTTGTTTTCCCTATCTGGGAAGGGCTTGTGGAGGATTTCTCCTTGTTTACATTCAGTCCCAGCTCTGAAAAACATTTTAGAGTGAAAGTCAATACATTTAAATCAACCTTGTAGCCTAGAATCAGGCAATCATAGGTAATGAAAAAGCTGAATGCCCTTTGGCCTACTCCGGCTTAGATCAGGCTGTTGGAATTAGCAAAACATCCACACAAAGGTTTCTTGTACTTTTTATGTTATCCTCATGTAGGATCCTGGTATTCCCAGAATAGATCCTCAGGTATGTTCTTGGTACTCCATAGTTACTCCTGTCCAAGGTTCCCAAGTGTCTCCACTCTTGTCTTGAACCCTCAGAGGTTATGGGTTATAAACCCTCATTTTGACAAAAGCTTCATCAGGTGCTTCTAATTAACTGTGCTGTTACTTGTGTTTGCTAACATCTGTCATTGATTATCTGTGCAACTGTCAAACATTTACACTAACTATATAGACTACCATTTCAAACCTAGTAAATGCATCACTGTATCCATTAGTCAGAAGGGTTGGGTTGTTAAATTTTACATTTTAGTAGAAAGGAAGGGCAAACTGTACATGCAATGGAAATTATTATGATATTCCCATTAATGATTGAAAAATACATGAAGACAATGAGCAAGATTCACAGAATATATCACCATGGCACTGGAAGTGTATTGCTGTTGAGCCCTAATAGCACAATGGCATCAAAATTTGATTCAGAAACATGAAACATCCATACTGAGCAGCAAATACTCATATGCAATGCATCAACATGTCTCTGAAGAGAACACTGCACAATTAAAAATAACCTCACTAGTGTCCCCCTTGCCAGCTTATGCAAGAATGTTCCACATACACTGTTAAAAGACAGTGTACATTTATGTTGCTTCTATCCATGAATGTCGAGCTAGATCTTGTCATAGAATCGCTGCACTATACTACCCCATTCCTAGAGAATCACCCAAGGAAGGGTTCATGCCTGAAACTACTATATCTGCATGTTAATTTCAGCATAGTAGCTATGGTGCTTCAAGCCTTAGCATTCTTATGCTGTTGCAGTACAGTGGTCTTTAAATCACTGATGTGTAATGCATTGAACAATCCTCTTAGTAAGAAGATTTTACCAAGCATTATGTGGTTTTGAATACCAGCTATTGTACACATACTACAGCCTTGACCATTAGAGTATTTGTAAAATTATATATATATATTTACAGCATGAAACACTAATAAGAATGATACTAATGTATGATGCATAACACAAAGGTGTGACATTCTTGCATGTTTTAAAAATGTTAATAAAGTTTATACAAAAGAAACATAAACATTTGTACTTGATTAGTTTTAGTTTAAATTACTAATTCTGAGATTTGCTTTTAAAATGAATGACTTTTGGAGGTGTTTAACTCATTAATAGATTTAAGAATTTGTTTTACCTAAATGTAGACGTTAGCTCAAAAAACAATATCATTGGCTCAAATATTATAGAATATTTACATTGTTATGCTATGCAGGCAGTAACTTCCCTATCTATGCAAATTCTATCTGTATTCATCTGTTTTAATTAGCAATCATTATCCAACTTTAATGTAACTAATTTGAATCAATATTTAGAATTGAAATAATCTGTTGTTTCAGCCTGAGAAGTAATTATAATAACAGACCAGTGACCACATAGGGCTTTTGTAATCCTAGACATGTTTCCCAAACATATCTGACAAGTTTTATTATCCCAGGGTTAGTTTGAGGGCTATGTGTAGGTGGGTCTATATTACGTGATTGAATGATCACAATAAAGAGCAAAAATGCCTGACCTCGAAACCATTATTGTGGGGGGCTGTTCCCCCCATATATATATATATATATATATATATATATATATATATATATATATATATATATACCAACTCTGAGATCACACTACAGTGAGCAAAGGGTAAATATTCTGATCTTCACTGTACCACGATCCCTCAAAAAGCAATTTGAGGTCTGGCATTTTCGCTCTTTAGAGCATTCACTATTGTGATCATTTGATCATGTTAATATAGACCCATGTAGGTGAGGCATAGGGTGGTCAAGCATATAGAGGCTGCCTCTGCCCATTGGACACATTGGTGCCATGAATTTCTGATTCCCTATGCACTAGTCTAAGTTATGCTTGAATAGGTTTAGAGAAGATGTCTATTTCACAGGAATGGGAAGCCTTTCCATATAATGGGTAGTTGCCAAGACAAATAGCTGTCCCTACTGCATGTCCTATTTATGTAGCAGGCAAAGTTTAAGTTCCTAGATCAGGTCATTTGGGTGCTACTTACTTTTCAGAGATGCAAAAGTTCCATCAGAGTCAGACCTGAGGATGTCTTACAGACCAGGCTTAGATCACTTCTCAACAGTCTGTAGGAGATAGGACACAGGGATAGGGCACTGAGGCGATCTACACAGAACATCCTATTTAGTCCCTCTATCCCATTTTGGATGAACTTCTGTGTCCATATCAGTTGCTGGATGTGCTTGGTCAGGTACATACTGAAGGGGGGGTTGTGTATTCAGTGATAGGTCTGATGAGGGCCTGATAGAGTGGAATGTTGAAATCTTTTTGACCTAGATGCCATTCCCTTGCTTGCAAATTGTGCAGTATAGAATACATTTCTTACTACTCTAGACACATGATGGTCGAAGGCCAAGTTACTATTTACATGTGCCCTCAAGTCCCTGCTTATTGAGTCTACTCATAGGAGTGTATGTACTGTTATCAATATAGTAGTTTCCAGTGGTAACCAACTTCCTAAAGGATACTATTATATATTTCTTGGTGTTGAGTTTTTAGACTGTGGCTCTGACACCAGTTATTTGTCAGTGTCAGGCCTTCTTGAAGTACTAGAGTCTTGGGGGAATTCTATGGCTTCACATAGTTTGCAGTCATCTGCAAAGTTGGTCAGACAGAGATCCTTCAAATTTGTCTTGACTTCAGAGAAGCAAATAACAAAAGAAGCTGACTCAGCACTGAGGGATTATGCTAGTGATTCACCTGTTTGTGAAGATGAACTTTCCTAGCTTAATTTCTTGGTCCTATGTTGGAGTCAGTTGGCAATCCAGCAGGTGACATAGAGGTTTATGCCTAATTCCATGACTTTGTTTACAATGCCTGAGTGGGCTATTGTACTAAATGCCTTAGCTAGGTAAAGGTAGGCAGTATGTGCCATTTTGAATTTATCCATTGCCTTGGTGACCTCCTCAAGGAAGTCCATCACATTTAGTAGGCATGACCTGCGTTTGATGAAACCAAACTGGTTTGTGTCCAGTGTCTGAAGGTTTCCATTGTCATTGCTAATCACTTCTATGTACTAATAGTAAAGCATTTCCAAGCCAGTCAGCTCAGTTCTAAAGTTCTAAGACTTTCTGAGCTTATTGCTGTGTTCTTTCAAACTAAAGCTGGTTGGTAATAGTTGCATTATACATGTGAAGATTTTTTTTATTTCTTGATCGTTTTTTAAGTTCATTGTAACAGTCTATATCTGATTTAGTTAAGGTCCTTATGCCTCTATTAGTAATTCCAGTACATAGATGCATTTCATTTTGCTATTTGTGGGCTAATTTGTACTGTTAAACCTTAGATTCTTTCTTATGTAGTGAGCATGTGTCAGGCTAGTTCAGGACTTGTGTTTGCATTAAGGCAGTTCCAGGCCAGTCATCTCATAGCTAAGGGTATAATTGTTTTTCCTTCCCACCCACCTTGCTGTAGTTCTGTTTTTAAACCCACTGTATCCATAGTTGCCTACCTTTTATGATAATTTAACAATACAATTCCCTCCTCCCTCCCGTTTATTGGCTGTTGACAATAAGCATATAAATATCGTTTTTCAAACTCTCCCTTAAGCTATTTGTCAGGCTAAGAGACTAAGAGTGTACTCATATTGTGTGGTCTGTTTTTAGTGCTACATTAGTGAGTTTAGATATATTTATTTATTTAGATTTATTTGACCCTTACACTGCTCTGTATAGTTGCAAGTACTTTGAATTTAAATTGTTCCTATAAAAGATTGCCTCAGAAATCTCCCTAGTACTTTGCTGAGCAAATATCAAATGGCTTTTGTGTTGAGGATCACAGCCTTGCAAATATAAGTAGCATTCTAGTAGCCAGCTGTTAACCCTTCTTACACCACACACCAGTAAAAAAAGCACAAATTATTGAGCTATAACCATGGACATGCACTTCTCTACTATCTCTGCAGCCAACGTTTGGATTTCGGCACCCTGAGACAATGTAACTATTGTCCCATGCTTATTGGCAACCACCTAATGCTAAAGCAAACTGATATGGTATGTGAGAGATGTAGTCACACAACGTTACTGGAGGCAAGCCTCTCACAATCACAAACAACACCAAACACATTTACAGTAACACACCCACTACGCTTAGTATGCGCAAGACACATAGACCCACATATGCTGAGGTTCTTAAATGTAAAATTTCAAAACCTCAAAGGTTTTCTAGACACATCACACAAAACATGTACCAGCAGCAGTGTCTAATGCACTCTGACAGACAACGTGCACCAAGACACATACAATATCATCATAAGATATCTCAACCTCTTAGCCCTTAAGAAAAACCTCCACACAACATTTTAGTTATAGGAGATACTACTATGATATATGCAGAAGTCCAAATCACCAGGCTGAACAAGCAGAGAGCACAGTCAGCTGCCTGTCAGGGGCTTGCATCT
The DNA here is from genome assembly GCF_019279795.1 of Protopterus annectens. Taxonomy (NCBI): domain Eukaryota; kingdom Metazoa; phylum Chordata; order Ceratodontiformes; family Protopteridae; genus Protopterus; species Protopterus annectens. The sequence continues at coordinate 1,922,499,719 of NC_056729.1, forward strand.
GCCACTCATGAAATCAAGTCATTGTACTGCAAGTACCAGTATGACTTCATCATAGTCCATGTGGATGAAAATGACCTGAACTATATGAGAAGAGACATAATAAAGCTCTTCGACTATAAATCTCAGGCTGGTTATGAGCCTAGCATTGAGCAACAATCTACCTTCTCGAAAGATAATGCCGCAGAACCAACAGAAAATAATTTACTTTAATAATTGGCTTTTGGTGTCACTCCAAGGGGGTATAATATTTATTTGCTTGGTAGGATATGATAGACAAAGTATACTGCATTGTGAGAGATTGTCGGCAATTGCTCCTTCTCCTGATTTTTGAATACTGATTACAACCTTGTTCAGCCATGCAGACCCAGAGATTCCTGGACTTTGTTAGAAAACAACCTGGAACAACTAGTATACATGCCCACCTGGAGCACAAATATCCTTGACCTGGTCCTCCCAAACATGGGGAAAGGGAGCAATACCCCTAGTGTAAAGTCCTCATTGACCAGGCCAGACCACAAAATTGTCTCCTTTGAAATAAATCTAGTAAAAAGCCCACAAACCCTGAGGACACAGCTGCCTGTGCGGAATTGTTCACATAAACCATGTACAATTGTGTAAATAGCTGCATAGACGCAGCTGTACCTGCATGAAACAGACATGGGAAAACTTCCAAAAACAAACCATCCTGGCTGAATCCTAATATAAATAGGCTGTCTAAGAAAAGAAAGAAAATCACATTCAAAAACAGGAAGGGCATTGCCAGCAAGGTGAAAACACCATCATAAATCTGAACAAGCAGCTCAGGGACTAATCAGTTCCACCAAAGCCATTTTTAAGATAAAAATATCCCCTAAAGCTAAGGACAACCATATATCTTTCTTCGGTTATGTCCCCAACCTTAAAGGCAACACCCAGCAATGTGCTCAAATAATGGTGAATAGAACCACCTATATGGAGCCAGAGGATACAGCAAATCTGCTGTCTGATAAATTTAGCTTCAGTTTTACCCCCATCATCCCCAGTGACCCCACAGGAAATGCTGTCTGACATTTCTCTACCAACTAACACTAGATGGCAGCAAAAAATAAAAAAAATAAAAAAAACTGGAAATAAACTTGCCAAAATAAACAAACTAAATATAGCAAGTCCAATACAGTCTACTAGTTCCAATAAAAGTTGTATACTTGTTTTTTCACTGAGTGGTGATCGCGTGTTAGAATGTTGATTGCAACAGCCCTAGTGGACTCTATTTGGCACTAGGGAAAAGGTCCTCACTTTGTCCTCAGAGGTCAAGAATATTGCTTTGATGGGCCCAAATAATATCTCATGATGCCTCCTGATTATCAGGAAATGAGACCTGTCAGGCCTGCTAGAATATCTATTTAACCATAGTTGCTGGATAAGATTTGTGCCAAATGAATGGAAGACTGCAATGGTTATCCTCTACAAGCTTTGTCCTAGGAACTACAGCCCCATACATTTGACTAGTCTCATATGCAAGACCATGGAAAGAATTATTATGGGTCTGATAAACAATGACATAGAAAACCTGCAGACACTAGATCCTACCCAGTTCAGTTTTGTCAAGGGCAGTGTCATGCTTATTTAACTCACTCAAGCTTATAATGCCATTTCTGTATACTTCCATTTCATGCACCCATACCTCCTTATGGCATAGAGAACTTTTCTTGGGTCTGGTTTCTTTAAGTAAGTGGCTTAACAGCTAATAAGTGGCAGTATTAGCAAGGCAAAGGTTGTTAACAAAATGACACTAAGATTGTTAGTCTAGGATGTCCAGCAGTGGAGACATTCATCTTTGTTTCCCAGTTATTATTCATATTTTCATATTTATGTTCATATTTTCATAACTGAGAGACCTACATTTATTGAGGTGTATGGTGAGAAACACCAATGTGGAAGAGAGAACAATTCACTAAAAATGCAGCTTTATAGCCTACTGTCCTGGAAATATTGATAGTTATTTGTTAGTAATTTTGAAACTAAGCAAAATTTCCATATGTACTTAATGCTTCAAAAACCAAGTCGGTCGCAAACTATTGCATGACATCTAGTGAAACCTTAGATTTTGTTGAAGAAAACTGTCTGTAAGTTGCACTTCTTGAGAGATGTCCAGTATTATTGTGCATTTGTAATTACACAATTAAACATATGCAGTGTGATCTCGGAGTTGGTATATTTAAGTAGCAGGGGGTGTGCAATCTTCTAAAGTGAAAAAAAAAATATATATATATATACAGATAGAAACATTGGACTCACTGAACTCCTATCTGTATGGCAAAACTTTAGCATGGTACAATAATAAGAGAAAGCAATAGAATAAAGATTTGCTGGAGCTGCAAGCAAACATTGATAAGTTAAAACTTAACATGCAAAACGTGATGAAGCACTTAACTAATGAAGTAGAAAAAAAGAATAAAACATATTTAGGATTTTTACATCACAGACTATGATCGATCTAGAGAAAATTAAGCTTGTATCTTATTCGATGAATCCTAAAAATCAGAGGAGAATAGCAAACAAAACTAAAAAAAATAATAAAATCAAATTAGATAAAATAAGCATATATACCTGGCACCAGGAGGAAAGTATCATATTTAGAGGGAATATTGGAAGCATTTATTTATTTATTTATTTTATTTTTATTTTACATTTGTTGACCGGGATAGTCCGACTGGATGCATGTCCATTTTCAGCGGAGGCCCGGGGAGAAAAGCTCCAAGGGTAAGCAGATACAGCATTACATATTACAAACAGACTATTTACAGAGATTACATAAGAAAGCAAGTTAAACAAGTTCCACAGGTTAGAGTTAATCCCGAGCATAAGTCAGGATTAAATTAAATTACACAGAAAGATGGTTAACAGATTTTTACACATTCTAGAGAGAGTTAGCCAGGCTTGATACATTGTCATAGCCAGTTAAGTGACAAATGTTGTTTGAGTCTCGTGTTAAAATGACCTAAGGTGGAAAGTAAAGTAATATCATCTGGAAGAGAGTTCCAGGATCTACTTACAGAGTTTGCAAAGAGAGAGTCACCGGCTGTGTTATTAATTTTGCTAGTCTGAATTAGTAGTTTGTTAGAGGATCAAAGCAGTCTAGGATTGTTATAGGGGTGATAATATTTTTAAGTGCAGGAGTATTGTCCAGATTATAGAGGATTTTATAGGCCATAATCAGTTGGTTATACAAGATTAGGCTGGGTAGTTCAAGCCACCTAAGCTGATTTAGATTGATGCAATGATGTGTCCTAAAAGGCAGCCCAGTGGCAAACCTGACAATGTGGTTGTAGCAAACTGAGAGTTTGTTAAGGACAGTCTTGTTTAAATTTGAGAGTAGAAGGGATGCATACAGAAGGGTTGAAAGAAGGTGAGATCGAGCTATGGCATTTTTAGATGGAGCTGTTAGGAAGGCTTTTATTCTGTAAAGTGACCCTAGTTTTTATTGATGGTTTTGATAGTTTGGTTAACATGTAGGTCGAATTTTAGATTATTATCTATGATGACACCTAATAGTTTTGTAGAGGGGTCAGGGGAAATTATTGTGCCATCATTTGAATTTATGGTAAAGGTGAAAGTGGTAGACCTACATGTTGGTGAAAATAACAGCATTTTAGTTTTTTTGGGATTTAGGATCAGACAATGTTCAGAAAGCCAGTTTTCTATTGTATTAAAGGTGGTCTGGGTAGCTGACCATAACTCTACTGGAGATGTGGCTGAGCAAATCAGAGTAGAGTCATCAACATATTGGATACAGCTGACTTTTGGAATGACAGAATAAAGGTCGTTAATGAAGATCGAGAACAGCAAGGGCCCTAGTATAGAGCCTTGTGGTACTCCAAGGGTGTTAGGTAGAAGGTTAGAGAGTTTGTTCTGCCAGAGGACAGCCTGCTGTTGACCATTCAGGTAGGATTGAAACCACTGACAGGCTCTAGTATCTAGACAGAATGTTTGCAGGGTGTGGATTAAAAGTTGGTGATCAACCATATCGAATGCCTTGGAAGGATCCAAGAAGAGGGCTGAGGATATATAATTATTGTTGCGATTATGGTTTATGGTGTTGGTAAAGGCTGGGAGGGCTGAAGTAGTGCTGTGATGAGGATGGAACCCATGCTGAGTGTCTGCCATAAGGTGATTCTGGATTAGGTGGTGCATGAGTTGTCTATGAATACATTTTTCCATAATCTTTGCAAATGGAGAGAGTATAGCTATTGGCCTATAATTGGAGAATTCAGTATTGCTACCTCCTTTGTGAAGTGGGATTAAATAGGATATGTTCCAGATGGTGAGAATTTTAGCTTATACTATAGTTTGATTGAGTAGTATTGAGACGGGGTGAGCAATAGCATCAGCTGATTTTTGTAGGTACTCGGCAGGGAGTTAATCAGCAGAAAGTGTAGTGGATTTTAATTTTTTGATCAAGGTATGGATAAGTGAAGTGGCAACTGGTTGGAAGCTGAATGCAAGTAGGTTTCTAGGGGTGCTACTTTCAGGAACAGGGGAGCTAGGAGGTAGTTGGCTAGCTAGGGCTTGAATTGTCTCAGTAAAGAATCGGTTAAAACTGTCAGAAACATCTTCAGGGTTTTATCAATAGTAGCAGCAGGGATTGGGGTTGAAGTTTGTCCAGGATGTAGTAGATTATTTAAACCTGCCCAAAACTTCTGAGGGTTATTTTGATTAATTGTCTGTAAATTACACTGGTATTGTTTTTTGTCTTGTAAAATGGATTTTTTTAGTTTTGTTCCTGGATTGCCTGTATTTAATGTGATTTTGGGGTCTTTAGAAGAACGCCATAAAGCCCATGCTTTGTTTATAAGGGTAATTTTGAATTTAGACTCTTTAGAAAGTCATGGAGCAGTTTTTGCCTTTGTTCTTTTTGAATGAACAGGTGCATGCAAATCAAGGATCTCAAGGAATTTGTTGTTAAAGTATGCTACTGCTTCATCTAAGGGGAGGTGTTTTAGAATAGACCAATTACATGAGTTTAGTTCTTGTTGGAATTTGGCAGGGTCAAAGTTTTTATTGTTTCTAACCTTTCTGAGTAAGGGTTGTTGGGAATTAATGGCTTTGTGCTTAATTACATATGTGAGAAGGTGATCGCTTAGGCCATCAGGGAGAGTACCAGAGGTGTACAGTTGGGGGTCACTATTTATGAGTACCCAGTCAGGTATGCTTTCTTTTTGGTTGGGTTTACCTATCCTGGTAGGGGTGGATATGATTTGTGTAAATGCATGCAGGTTAATATGGGTGGTTGGGGATTCTGAGGAACAGGTGCCTCAGCCTATGTTAAAGTCTCCAAGTAGTAGGGTTTCTTGGGGGTAGTGACATGATAGCCAGTGCAGGATATCTTCAAGTGTAGATATATTGTTACCTGGGGAATGTACATAGAGATGATATTAATGCATTTATTTTTATTAAATTGCAATTTGGTGGCAAGAATCTCTGAGTTATTAATCTGAGATGGTTGTATTACATCTATGGTGACATTCAACTCAGATTTATAGAGTACAGCTACCTCACCCCCCTTCCTCAAAGCACGATCCAGCCTGTGTATGTAGTACCCAGGTGGTAACACTTCATTGTCTGTAGTGTTAGGTTTTAACCATTAATTAATTGCCTTATCTTAATATTAACTCACAAATTATAGAACGAGAACCACAAACTATAATAAGTTCATTTATAAAGACAAACATAAAAATTAAATTGCAGGATCAGAATATCAAGTTAATTGATAAGCAAAAAACAATGACTGAAATCAAATACCAAATGAATAAGCTATAGCTTAACAAAGCACCTGGTATAGATAATATTATTTCAGTTTAAATTTATGCCTAAGGGAGGTATACTTTTGTTGTCAAAGTTGTTTGATTTAGTAAAAAGGCATAGCTATACCTCCTTGGAAGTATAAGTAATATCCCCTATTTTGAAATCTGAAAACAGTGCTAAAGTATGCTCCTCTTACAGACCTATATCACTTCTGAATGTTGATTACAAACTGTTCATGGTAATTCATACAGATAGAATTAAACAGTTGCTTCCTTTATTAATAGATGAAGATCAAACAGGTTTCATTAAGGACAAAAACACGTATGATAACATTAAAAGAATAATTTCTTTGATTGACTATAAAAAAAATCTAACAAAGAGAAATATGACCCTAGTTCAGTCTAGACATAAATAATGCATTTGATTTGGTTAATTGGAACCATTTAATCCTAGCACTAGAAAGCTATGGTTTCTGGCATAACTTTACTCAATAAAATCACTTTATGAGAAATCTTTAGCTTATGTTAAGGTTGGCCATGTTTTTCTACTTCAATATCAATTACTAAAGGTACAAAGTAAGGATGCCCTTGATCTCCTTTGTTGTTTGCTTTGGTAATAGAGTCATTTGTACATTATATTACAATGAATTCAATCATTAAAGGTATACTGGTTGGGAATAAACTAGATATGAAGATGCAACTCTTTGCTAATGACATTTTGCTAACCCTAGATGACAATGTTAATTCACTATCTGCTGTACTGAAATCAAGTGAATACTTTTAGTCTCTTTCTGGTCAATGAAAACAAAACAAAATTGCTGCTAATGAATTCTGACAAAAGGAATTTAAATAAGAATTTTTCTCAATATCTTGCTCCGGATGAAAAAATCAAATACTTGAGGGTTATATTAACTAAAAATACAAGTGAGACTTTAACTACCAATTATAACAATATTTTAAACTATATAAAAAGTCTCATACAGAAATGGAACAAATTCTTCTTTACAATGGAGGACAGATTATGCATTATTGAAATTATTATTTTCCCAAAGCTATTATATTTTCTACAAGCATTCTCTGTTCCCCCCTCCAAAAATAAATATAAATCAGTTTAACAAATTAATACTAAACATTTTATGGTATCATAGTAAACCCAGAATAGCTATTAACCATCAAATGAATGAATGGGAAGCAAGGGGTATAAATCTTCCAGACATAAGATTTATGCTTTATCATCTGTTAGGAAGACATTCCCAGGATTCATAATAGGAAATATTCTGTGCAAGACGAGTTCAGCCGCTCCTGCATGGAATATGGCCACAGAGCGATCCATGAGCGTGCCGTTTTGACATGCACAAGCGGCCCTACACTGTTCCTGCACGAAAGCCATGCAGTATGCTAATCAGCTCATTTGCTGGTGAAAAACATGCAAATGTGCTGATATATTGATCCAGGAAGTAGGCAGGTCTCCATGCAGGAACAGTGTTATTTTCAGAAATGTATTGGGTTACTAACCGAATGCATTTCTGTAAATAACAAAACGAAGGCATGACAGCTCTCAAAAAAGCATGTATTAAAGCAGTTAGGCATGCCAATGGCCAAATATATTATATTATGATATTATACTCTATGTCATGCAGAATGTCAACAATGGCAGGGAACAGTGGTTGCTAAGGGAGAAGGCTCTTGTGTAGTGCAGTAACTATGGAGTAAGGCAGTGGGGTATGTTAATGAGAGAACTTATACTGAATCACAAAATGTTTCTAAATGTCACACTGCACTTAACCGTGTAGGTGCTCTAACACCATCGTGTAGATGGCAGGAGCAACTAACATGAAAAGGGTGTGTGTCATGCTTGCTGCAAGCACAGTGGAGCTCCTTCGGATGGGTTTGTGCTTAGCTAGGCACAGCTAAGCGAGGGTGTGTGTCTGAGGCTGTATAGTCTTATTCCATGAATGGAGGGGCATGTTCCCAGCCAGGGAAGGGCCATTTCTTGCTGTTTACACGAGCTAAATGGGTCTGGGCAGCTAGCCGGGGCTTAAACAGGAAGGATATAGGAAAAGAAAAAGGAAATAGCAGAACAAGGGAAATACAGTACAAATCAGCAATATGGGATTCTGCAACCCACAATGGGCCATTGAAAGCACTCAATAAAACATCTGGCAGGTGGCTGCATAGCTGAAAATGGGAGGAGATGTAAAAACAAATAAAGTGCAACAGCACAATAAAGGAGAAATGAAGTAGAAATCACTAATATGGGACTCTTGCAATTCACAATGGGCCAGGGAAAGCACACAATAATATAGCTGGCAGGTGGCTGCATAGCTGAAAATGGGAGGAGATGTAAGTAAAAAATAAATAAATAAGGGCAACAGCAGAATAAAGTCAATCTTGCACAAATTACCAGTAATACATCTAACACTCACAGTGGCCAAATCAAAGTCATGAGTAATATATGTGGCAGCTGGAATGTATCATAGTCAGCCAATCATAGAGGCAGAATCTGCAGCACAACAGTATAAAGTATGGAAACACCTTACAGTCTGTTTTTTCCCACAAACTCTGCACTGTTGGTGTATACATGTGGGGGAATTTTAACTAACAAAATGTTAGGGGCTGCCATTGCTTTGATCCATCAGTATGTGCTAGAGGCTGAGGGCAGAGAGGAGGCTAATGCTGACAACCAAGGGGGAGGAGATGAGTGTTCAGACCCAGGGCAACCTACCAGGTGCTACAAGATCTGGAGATAGTAGAGTGCTACAGGGTGGATAGAGACATATGTCAGCAAATCACTGAGCTGTGCCAGCCTCAACTCAGAACTAGAACCAACAGAGGGGAACTCATTGCAGTGGATACTAAGGTATGTGTAGCCTTAAGAATTCTAGTTACAGGTACTTTCCAAAGACCTACTGGGGACATAATGGGGGTCTCACATGCATCTCCATCCAGGGTACTCTACCAGTTCCTGGATGCCATGCTATCAGATACCAGTGAGCACATTTACTTCCCCAACACCCATGAGGAGAGGACCAGCAATATGCATCTCTTCCACCATGTAGCAGAATACCCAGAGGTACTGGGTGCCATAGACTGCATGCACATTTATTTATTTATTTATTTAACATTTGTTGATCGGGAAAGTCCAACTAGGTTCCACAGAGCCTGTTTTCAGAGGAGGCCTGGGGAGAAATGCTCCAGATGCATGTCTTTGGAATCCACATCCACATGAATGCACCACCTGATGAACAGGGTAGTGTCTACATAAACCAAGGGTTTCCCTTCCATCAACTGCCAGATCATGTGCAATGCCCAGGGCATTATCATGAATGAGTGTGCTGGCAGTTCTGGAAGCTATCAGGACTCTCACATCTGGCATTTGTCACAGTTGTACCAGGTATTTGCCAGTGGGGGCATCCTGTATGGCTATCTGGTAGGGGATGTTGGCTAAGCACTGTAGCTGTGAATGATTACACCCTTTAGAAATACACACACACTCACACAAGAATGCCATAATGAAGCACACGCACAAACCAGGATCATTATAGAGCATATGTTTGTGATGCTGAAGTCACGGTTCCACTGCCTTGACATATCTGGTGGAGCCTTGCAGCACTCTCCAGCCACTTGTACACACATGTTCATAGTATGTGCCATGCTATACAATATGATCCTGTGGAAACAGCTGCAGCAGGAACAGTGCAGAGAGAGTTCACACAGCCCACCACCATTGTCAAGGTCCCCACATGCACAGGCAAACTCACAGGAAAAGGCCCCTGAGCCTGCTACCATAAGCAGACAGAGGCGTGTCCAGTATGCTCACACCTTGATAAAGAGGCAATGCTTAGCACATACACTGACACTGTAGGCATCCCAAGGACTGACACCACTCTCTGAGTCACACACACAGTAAAATGGCTGACACATACATCACATTACCTGTAACTCACCATGTATAGGCAGTGTACTTTGTGCAGCCAACATAGGTGGCCCTCAAGCACCATCCTCATAACTGCTGCAACCACAAGGTACGTCTGTCTTCTTAACAATAAGTGAATGGAATAGTATGTTCTGCTAGCATATCTGTGGTAATGCTGTTTGCATGCAATGGAATGGCATGGCCTACTGGGATAGTAGCACACAACTGAGATCTATGTAGGCCACGAGGAAATGTCTGGCCAAAACTGGCCTCCACACACTACGCAGTAGTACCCAAGGTGGCAAATCCCACTGCAGTATAGGTGTGGGGACAACTAAGTCAGGGGTCATAGATCACAAGCATGGATGTCAAGGTGGGGGTCCTATAACCACCCCTCACACCCACATAGTAAGTCAGCTGTAGAAAACCACAGAGAAATGTCTGGTAAAGGCACACAGATGGTGACAATGTTGAATTAACCCCCTACAGACCCACACAGTGATAGCACAGCAGGACCTGCAGTTGCAGCAAGGCTATGAAAGGTACGAAGTCTGAAACCCAAATGTATGCCAGTACAATCTGACCTGGGCTCTTTAATGATATGCCTCCAGTCCCCAAGACAGGGCATAATAATATCGTAAATGGAACCAAAATGCAAAGCAAATACCAGCACAGTCTTTGCAAATATGTACAGTTGACAGGTGTGACCCCCATATACCCACACAAATGCAGCAACATGCATATTTGCAGAAAAATAGCAACATAGGACACATTGTCAGGGTTGTACCAATACACATGAAAACATGTCTGTCCACAATATGCAAGGGTCAATGAGCTATGTGTATGTGTGGCTAATACTGTCTGGATCTGGCCAGCATGTTCTTCTGGCAGTTGTTTTGTACTGCCCTGGGCACAGTGCTGCCTTTGACAGGGCCATGTGCAGATAATTGCAGTGCCAACTGTTATGCATGTTAGTGACACCCACTGCTCTGCCACTGACATAACTGGAAGTCACAGTGCTATGTGGAATATGCTACACATATTACTTACATCTTGAAGGATGTGTAGCAGAGGTGATAAGGCTTTTGAGAATATAAGTGCTGTGTGGTACTGTTACAAGTGGTCATTCTCAATAATCCATTTTCTTATGTTTGCTTTTATAAGTAATGGACATGCCTGCACAGTTGAATGCACTCTGTACCCACACCCATAAATGCCAACCTCTGACAGCAAGATGTCTGGACATGAGCAGAAATAAAAGTGGAACAAAGGCACAATTATATTGCCCTTACATACCGAGAAAGTTGGTGGGGTGAAGGGTTTACAGTAGAGGGAATTGTTTGAAAGTTATCTATTTGGAAACAGTAACGTCTGTAGTATTTTGTAACATCATACTTCAATTATATGGCCATAAAAACACAAGTTTACGTAAAAAGGATGAAACCTGTAGCCAAACACCTTGACAACCTGCCAAAAAATGTACAGGTCAGAGGTATGCACACACAAGGATATGACATCTCAGGTTAGAAAGTTACCACACAAGCAGGAGATCCCCAGCCAGTATATCACTAGGTTGCTGGACTGTTCACACAGCTGTGTGTCATTACTACACTGGCTGTAGCCCCACCTCACAAATGGCCTTGTTCAGCAAAAATGTACAAAGCTGCCTTCATAATACTGGTCTAGGCATCATACAACTACTATTCCTCTGCTAAAGCACTGTGATGATCTGAGGATGTCTGGCACTAGGTAATGACACACTGCTAAAGCACTGTGATGATCTGAGGATGTCTGGCACTAGGTAATGACACACTGCTAAAGCACTGTGATGATCTGAGGATGTCTGGCACTAGGTAATGGCACACTGCTAAAGCACTGTGATGATCTGAGGATGTCTGGCACTAGGTAATGACACACTGCTAAAGCACTGTGATGATCTGAGGATGTCTGGCACTAGGTAATGACACACTGCTAAAGCACTGTGATGATCTGAGGATGTCTGGCACTAGGTAATGGCACACTGCTAAAGCACTGTGATGATCTGAGGATGTCTGGCACTAGGTAATGACACACTGCTAAAAGCACTGTGATGATCTGAGGATGTCTGGCACTAGGTAATGACACACTGCTAAAGCACTGTGATGATCTGAGGATGTCTGGCACTAGGTAATGACACACTGCTAAAGCACTGTGATGATCTGAGGATGCCTGGCACTGGGTAATGACACACTGCTAAAGCACTGTGATGATCTGAGGATGTCTGGCACTAGGTAATGACACACTGCTAAAGCACTGTGATGATCTGAGGATGTCTGGCACTAGGTAATGACACACTGCTAAAGCACTGTGATGATCTGAGGATGTCTGGCACTAGGTAATGGCACACTGCTAAAGCACTGTGATGATCTGAGGATGTCTGGCACTAGGTAATGACACACTGCTAAAGCACTGTGATGATCTGAGGATGTCTGGCACTAGGTAATGACACACTGCTAAAGCACTGTGATGATCTGAGGATGTCTGGCACTAGGTAATGACACACTGCTAAAGCACTGTGATGATCTGAGGATGTCTGGCACTAGGTAATGACACACTGCTAAAGCACTGTGATGATCTGAGGATGTCTGGCATTAGGTAATGACACAATACATTGCAGTGTCAGACTACAGATATGTCAGAAAATGTCTGCTAAACAAAACAAATACCCTGAGGAAAGTCCTGTGTACACCTGAGAGGTATGGCTGTAACACACAAAACCCTGGACTGCAGTACACCTATCTCTGGAATGGACTCCCACCCTAACTATAGAAGGTCACACTGGGCATGCTCCTACACTTTCACAGGACATGTTGGAACCCACATCGGAATATATGACTGTATTGTGTATATCTGTCCATGCATACAGACAGCTATGTACACCTCAACTGTCCACACACACACACACACACACACACACACACACACACACACACACACACACACACACACACACATCAGACAGGATTACCCTCAGCTAGCTGTAGGTGGCCCATATGTGACATATCTGCATCTGTTGCGTGAGATACACATACATATATAATGGCAACAGATAACATATGTCAAGCATACACACACATAGATGTGGGGAACTGAGAGACAGACAGTGATACAGAGAGAGACACACAGGGAGGCACCGAAAGAGTGAGTCACACACACGGATGCCCTGAATGGCATACAGTGCTGTCCTGCTGTGGACAGTGGCATCCCAATTGTAAACAGTCGCACATGCCAGCATAAAAGGTGAGCCCCATTGTTTAACAATACTGAGGTTGAGTTTATAATATCACATCACTTGTCTGTGTGTGAGTGTGTGTGTGTGTGTGTGTGTGTGTGTGTGTGTGTGTGTGTGTGTGTGTGTGTGTGTGTGTGTGTGTGTGTGTGTGTGTGTGTCCGTAGGTCTAAGTATTAGGAGTCTCTTCCCACTCAGTACACTTCCCATTGCCCTATTTCACAAGATCTGCTGCTGTCATTCTCCTAAGAAGTACCAGTGGACACTGATCACTCCTATAATCTCTGTAGCATGTGCAATAACTGCGTAACACTATAGTAGAAATAACTAGAGAGGAAGGGAGGAAGGGAGGAAGGGGTTCTAATCTCAATACTGGCAACTTTGTGTGTGAGTGACAGTTGTGTATGTGAAAGTGAGGGTGTGTGTGTTTGTTTGTAGGTTCAACAGTTTTAGGCCATTCCCACCCACAACACTTCCCAGTACCCCATTTTATCAGTCCTGCTGATGTGATTTCCCTTATCAGCACTTTTGGCGATTTGTCAACCCAGTAAGCTCCGGAGCGCGTATGATAACTGCGTAACACAATAGTACAAATCACTAGCTTGACAGGAGTTTTAATCTCAGATCTGGCAAATGAGTGTGTGTGTATGTTGGTAAGAAGAAGTATTTTGATAAGTCTCCCACCCACTTCCCTACTTTATCAGTCCTGCTGATGTCATTCCCCTTATCAGCACCTGTGGCCAGTTATCAGCCCAGTAAGCTCCAGAGCATGTGTGATAACTATGTAACACCATAATACAAATCACTAGCTAGACAGGGATTCTAATCACAGATCTGGCAATTAAGTGTGTGTGTATGTTGGTTAGAAGAAGTATTTTGATTAGTCTCCCTTCCACTGCCCTACTGTATAAGTCCTGCTAATGTCATTCCCCTTATCACCACCTTTGGCCAGTTGTCAGCCCAGTAAGCACTGTAGCGCATGCTACAACTGTTTAACATTATAGTGTACATAACTAGATAGGCAAGAGTTCTACTCTCAGATCTGCTAAATGTGTGTGTGCGGGTGTCTATGTCTGTGTGAAAGTGTGTACGTTTGTAGGAAGAAGTATTTTGATAAGTTTCCCACACACTGGCATACTTTATCAGTCCTGCTGATGCCATTCACCTTATCAGCATCTGTGGGCAATTGTCAGTCCAGTAAGTTTTATAGCACATGCGATAACTGTATAACACTATAGTACAAGTAACTAGGTAGGCAGCGGTTCTACTCTCACATCTGGCAAATGTGTGTGTGGGTGTATAAGTTTGTGTGTAACTATGTATGTTTGTAGAAAAAAGTATTTTGATAAGTTACCCACCCATGGCCTACTGTATCAGTCATGCTGATGTCATTCTCTTATCAGTTCATAGGTGTGTACTAGGCTAATGGCCCTGAAGCCGATACAAGCCTAGCTCATAGAAGTGCCCTGCCATTGTGCCAACTGACATTAATTCCCAGTGACCCCATCAAGTAGAGCCACTGGAGTGATCCCTGGGGTGAACATTCTATTACCCATCCACTCATCAAGATATCTCTTGAACAGGGTCAACTAGGTGCTTTGCTTGACATGTATGGAAGTCTATTCCAGGGCAAGTACAGTCTCTGCTTGAGGAACCTGTCTGTCCAGCATGCTGTGTTGATTGTGGCAATGAGGTCGAGGTCCCTGCAGTGTGTGGTGCAGAGAGATTGGGATGTCTTTAGATGTAGCATTTGTAAAGACAGACTACAACAGGTCAAGCAGTCAGATGTTAGTTATGAAGGGTAAGAAGTCTGAAACTGAAATGTAGGCCAATAAAACTAAAGATTTGTACTCTACTGATATGCTTCTAGTCTGCATGATAGGGCAGAATACTAAACTAAGTGAAAGCCAATAGAGTACCTGAAATATCAGTACAGTCATAGCAAATGTTTACAGTTGTCAGGTGTAACCCCCCCCCCCCACAATCCTATGTAGAACTGCAGTAACATGTATGTGTGGGTTTAATAACAGTGGAGTACAGATTACCTGAGCTGTCTCAATATGCAGGATAGATTGGTGCATGTGTACAGTATGCATGGCTCTGTGTGTTAGGTTGTTGTGTGTTGTATATTGTGTGGAAGTGGTCAGCATGTAGGCATGGAGGGTTGTGTCCCAGTGGCCTATGGCCACTACTGTTGATGACTGGGCCATGTTTTGACAACTGCAGTGCCAACCACAATGCATCCCAGCAAGACCTAATTCAGCAGTCATCCATACTCATTGTTCGGATGTAATATCTGTCACCATCTAAAAGATGGACATGCCATGAATGTGGGCCCAGACATACACACAGTACACAGGTGGAAGCATCCTAGACAGAGTACATAAAATGTAACTGTCAAATGCACACACCTTTGGAATTGTACATACAGGTTAGCAGCACATTAGTTTTCTGTGTAGTATGGAATACTGATGTAGTCTGGCCAATCACTGGCAGACCACAAAAGGCACAGTTATGAAGTAATGAGAGACTGCCAATATCCCTGCAGAAGGCAGCATAAGGAGAATCTCCAAGGTATATTTGTGAGTCAGCTGCAAGAAGCTTCCATATTACACATGCAAACAAAAAAATAACCAGTGCATGCTGAATGTCCAGCACAACTGAAAGCACGGCTTTAATAAAAATGATGATAAAAATAGCAGCAAACAAATTCCATGTAAAAATCAGATAAAAAAGGACAAGCTCGTTCGCATACAGCTTCCTCAGATCCTATAAGAGACTGAAAAAACATGAACATTTTTAAACTAACACTTGACCTATCAAAACAAGAGAAGATTGCGCCAAAAAACAATTACATCATTTCCTCATACAGTCAATGCAACTTCCTATGTGCCTTAAGCTTCCGCCCACTCAAAACGGGTTTGATATTAACCTCACTATTCAACCCTGGTTGCTTATAAGCTTGCATCCTAAGAATCTATTTTAGCTCCATCTGCTCCAAATAGTTGTTACAGTCACCACCTCTCACAAATTTTAAAGACATGTTGTAACACCCTAAAGGAAAAATCATGTCCAGGGCATTCAGATTGATGTTTAACAAGGACATTGTTTATATCACCCTTTCTCATATCTGACAAATGTTTGTATACCCTGTCCCTCAATCGTTGGATGGTTTTACCCACAAAGAAGCAGGAGCATACATCACATGTTGCTAAGTACACTATAAAGCGGGTAGTGCAGTCTGCATAGAATTTGGGAATAAATTCAAACACTAAAGTTGGGTGTTTATATATTTGTTGTTTAGTCAAAACCCTACACATACTACAAGACCTGCAGGGATAAATCTCAGTGTGTTGACTTGACTGTCCAGGGCATTTGGTATCATTGCACAACAACTGTTTAAGATTGTTGTTGCTTCAATAGATGAAATATGGTGTGGCCCCTACCAAGCCAGTCGTTGAGTATGGGATAGAAGCGATAAGGTAGATCTTGAGTAGTGATACATTCTCATTGAATCTAGATGTTAGTTTAGTCTGTACCTTGCTTGACTTGATTTTGAATAATAATGTGTTCCTGTTTGAGGAACAGTTATATCTACAGAGATGGGGGGTAGCCATGGTCACCCCCTGTGCCAATTCGAATGTGAATCTGGTGATGCATTTTTGGGAGGATAATAACCTTACTGTGAGTCCATTATATAGAGGTGTGAGACACTATAGATGGTTTGTTGATGACGTCTTCATTGTTTGGGAAGGTGACATTGAGTCCCTTCTTTTATATATTGAATATTTAGAGTCTACCACAGAGTTTCTTTGGTTTACTGTCACACACTCTTTTTCACATGTAGACTTCCTAGATGTGTCAGTAACTAAAGATACAATAGGAGGCATTAACACCACACTGTTTAGAAAGCCATGTTGGCGTAATAGCCTTCTATCTAGAGATAATATGCACCCTGGACATGTGTTTTCAAGTGTAGTGAAAAGCCAATTCACTAGAGTGTCCAGGATTTGTAATAACGAGGTTGACATGCAACGGGAATTTAATACTCTGGAGGCAATGTTCATTGATAGGGGATATAATGGGATTACTGTTAGGGAATTACATGATAGTCTTGAAGTTGATAGGCTAGATGATTGTCAACCCTCCTCTGTGAAACAGAATGTTACCACACCTAGTGCCACTCAAGATCGGGCATTGATAGTCAATGCTCCGATTTTGAGAGTTAAGGATGATAACATGACCAATAGAAGGACGACAAAATGTCATACTACTTTTATAACTAATTTTACCAGCAATAACAATGTTATAAAAAGTATCATACAGAAACATTGGGCTATCTTAACATTGGACACTGCAATGACTGGCATAGTAGGGGCCGCACCATATTTCATCTATCGAAGCAACAACAATCTTAAACAGTTGTTGTGCAATGATACCAAATGCCCTGGACAATCAGGTCAATGCACTGGGACTTATACCTGCAGGTCTTGTAGTGTGTGTAGGGTTTTGACTAAACAACAAATGTATAAATGCCCCACTTTAGCGTTTGAATTTATTCCCAAATTCTATGCAGACTGCACTACCCGCTTTATAGTGTACTTAGCAACATGTGTTGTATGCCCCTGCTTCTATGTGGGTAAAACCATCCAACGATTGAGGGACAGGGTATACAAACATTTGTCAGATATGAGGAAGGGTGATATAAACAATGCCCTTGCTAAACATCAATCTGAATGCCCTGGACATGATTTTTCCTTTAGGGTGTTGCAACATGTCTTTAAAAATATGAGTGGTGGTGACTGTAACGATCTGAAGAAGGCTAAATAGCTGAAAGCACTTATCGTTTTATCACTATGGAATTTTAATGCTGTTTATACTTTTTCCATTAAATTTGCTTGCTGTTTGACACAGGACTCTATCGTGGTGGATTTCTGCTGTGGTGGAATACCAGAGGTTTTTTCTTTGTTTGCTTCACTTTTCCACTGGTAAACCTTCAACAAGTGTAAGATAGTTTTTTCCTTAAGGTACATAAGAAGTTGCATTGACTGTATGAGGAAATGATGTAATTGTTTTTGGCGCAATTTTCACTTATTTTGATATGTCAGGTGTTAGTTTAAAAATGTTCATGGTTTTTCAGTCTCTTATAGGATCTGAAGAAGCTGTATGCGAACGAGCTTGTCCTTTTTTTATCTGATTTTTGCATGGAATTTGTTTGCTGCTATTTTTATCATCATTTTTATTAAAGCTGTGTCTTCAGTTGTGGCTGTCCAGTTGGTATATATCACACATGCATTCAGCTCACCCCACCATCAGACACAAGTTTATCACAGATCATATCCCAGCTGTTGGGAATGAGTACAGTATGACCCCTACTTCTGTATGGGAATACCCACAGAATACAGCATGCTGAGGAGGTGTCCCATGCAGCACCCTGCCAGCATCCAGAACAATGGATTAGTATGGACATGAACTATTGCCATTAAAACCTTGCACACTTACCCTGTCACTCCAGGGAAATCCAGATGCTCACAGCCTGTGACTGTAGGAATGACAGAATGCACTGGCCTGCTACAGATGATCTGCATCACTACCAAATGCCCTATAGTCCTCTATCAAAGGCCTGTGCCTCACCTGTACTGCCAATGTATGTTATATCATGGGGTTCCAGCTAACAACATAACACAGTCCACAGAACACAAATGCAAGGCCATGTTGACAAATCCCAGTAGCATGCCCACCATGTCCTACTGCATGAACTGTGGACCCAACCCCTAAATACCACTGGGATGAAAGGACAACTATAGGGATACATCACAGATATAGCTTGCATAATGTTAAGAAGAGGATAGAATAACAGAGTGGGGGTGGGGTGTAGAAGCATGGACGCCATGGAGTGTGAGAAGTCTGAAACTCTGATGTCTGCCCATACTACCCCTGCCTGCAAATCCAGTAATGGGTGTCTACAAACCTGCTCATAAACCGCAATGTGAAGGGGAACTGACCAGATATATTAGCCCTGCCTCTGGGTAACCTATTTTATTTTATTTTATTTTACATTTGTTGATCGGGCTAGTCTAACTGGATATATGTCCATTTACAGTAGAGGCCCGGGGAGAAAAGCTCCAAAGACAAATACAATTATTAAACAATGAGATAAGGTAACTAAAGAGACCATAAAGATGAACATATCAGATATTTCAGCACATAAGTAGTCCTTAACAAAAAAATAACACTTACAACTTTATGCACAATATAGGACAAGTTCTTGACAAAAGGAATTCATAAATGTTTTCCTGGTTTACCTTTCTTACAAGGTAAGCAATTAGGAACATAAAAGTTAGTAGAGGATATGGTTATGGAGATATTAGTATAACAGTAGTAGCTTAGTTTGGGTTACTGCATGCCATGGGCATAGCCAGTGTGTTCTAAGGAATATTAAGTTTTTGTTTGAAGAGGGGTAAGGAAGGAAGAGAAGTAAGTTCAGTAGGAAGCAGGTTCCAGCTTTTCCCAGTTGTGTTTGAGAACAGTTACCTGCCATATTGTTAGACTTACTTATGCTAACAAGTAGTTTGTTTGATGAGCATAAAGTATTTAGATTTTTGTAGGGGGTTATGAGGTTTGTGAGTATAGGGGTATTATTAGGCTGGTTGAGGATTTTATGGGCACTAGTAAGTTGGTTAAACTGAATCTGATTTTGTAGTTCCAGCCATCCTAGCTGTTTTAGATGCTGGCAATGATGGGATCTGAAAGGATTACCAGTGGCAAATCTGGCAATGTTATTATAGGAGCTAGCTAGTTTCAAAAGATTATTCTTTGTCAGGTTTGTGTATATAGGGGAGACGAACAGAAGTGCGGAGATAAGATGGGTATGGGCAATAGTAGTTCTTGCTATAAAGGGATCCCATTTTTCTGTTAACTGTTTTTATTGTGTTATTAATGTGGGTGTCAAAGGTAAGATTATTGTCAATAGTAATGCCTAGGAGTTTGGTAGTAGAGTCAGAGGATATGAGGGTACCATTATTAGAAGTCACAGAAAAATCTATTGGCAGGGTTTTATGGGTAGGAGTAAAGAGCAGGAGCTTAGTTATTTTGGAATTCAGGAGGAGACGTTTTAAGAACCATGACTCTACTATGTTAAATACATTCTGAGTTAGGGATTGCAGTTCAGGTGATGATTTAGCTGTGCAGATTAGTGTGGAATCATCTGCATATTGTATACAGGTAGCTAAAGGAATAGCTAAGTAAAGATCATTAATAAAAATAGAGAATAAGAGAGTACCTAAAATTGAGCCTTGGGGGACACCCAGTGTCACTGGCAGGTGGGATGATAGATTATTCTGCCGGAGAACAGCCTGCTGCCTATTGCTAAGGTAAGAGGTGAACCATTTTACTGCCAATGTGTCAAGAGAGAAGGATTTGGGGATATTTATAAGCAATGTATGCTTTACCATATTGAAAGCTTTTGAAAGATCAATGAATAGAGCTGAAGAAAGAAGATTGCTGTTGTGGTTTCTGTTAATGGTATCTGTGAAAGATAAAAGGGCATTAGTGGTACTATGGAATGGCCTAAAGCCATGTTGGCTCTTAGCCAGTATTTTGTGTTGGATTAAGTGGTGTAAAAGCTAATGATGAATGCATTTTTCCATTATTTTAGCTAAGGGGGGTAGAAGGGCTATGGGCCGGTAGTTAGAATATTTGTTTGAATTACTACCTTTGTGTAGTGGGGTAATGTGTGAGATTTTCCAGATGGCAGGGATAGTTCCCTCACTAATGGTTCTGTTTATCAGGATGGATATAGGATAAGCTACAACTTTAGCTGCTTTTTGCAGGTATTCAGCTGGGATTTTTGTCAGCAGAAGGAGTACAAGGCTTAAGTTTTTGAATGAGTTTGTAAATAAGATTAGTTGAGATGGGTTGCAGAAGGAATTTAGGAAGAGAGCTAGTTGTTGGGGTAGGAAGACTGGAACCGTTTGGGGATAGCTGACTGACTAGTGTTTGGATGCCTTCTGTAAAGAAGGTATTGAAGGCATTAACAGTTTGGTTGGGAGTCTCATGATTTGCACCTGTTGGGGTTGGTGTACTGGAATGACCTGGGTGTAGGAGTCTATTGATACTAGCCCAGAATTTTTGAGGGTTATTTTGGTGTGTTTGTTGCATTTTACAGTGAAAGTTTCTTTTGTTTAAGAGTATTGCTTTTTTGGTCATATTTCCCATCTGCCTAAATACTAGCTGATCTGATGAGGTTTTGGTAGTTCACCATTTGATCCAGACTTTATGTCTGATCAGGATTTTCTGCCTTGTTTCTTGGGAGAGCCAGGGGGCTGGTTTTGACCTTGTTCTGATAGTACGCTTGGGTGCATCCTGGTCAAGGATATCTAAGAACCTGGAGTTAAAGTATTTGACAGCCTCTTCAAGTGGTAGGGTTTTTATGGGCGATCAATTGCAAGTGCTAAGTTTACTCTGGAATAGCCCTTGGTTGAACTGCTCATTGGACTGTATAGTTCTATATGATGCTGGGTGAGATATGCCAATTTTTCCCTGATTATGTAGGTCAAAGAGTGGTCACTAACATCAGCAGGGAGAATACCAACTTTGTAGGTTTGGTGGTAATTATTAATGAGAATCCAATCCAGGGTGCTTTCTTTATTGTTGGGTTTGTTAGTTCTTGTGGGGGAGATGATGGTCTGGGAGAATCCATGAAGGTTAATATGAGAAGTGGGATGCTCAGTATTATTACACTTCCAGTCAATATTGAAGTCACCTAGGATAATAGTTTCTTGTGGGAAGGTTGACGAGATGCAGCTAAGAATATCCTCTAGTGAAATAATATTATTTCCAGGAGGCAAATAGACACATATGATATATATGGACTTAGTAGAGTTCAGGTGAATTTTGGAAATAAGGACTTCAGCATTAATGTCCTTAGGTGGGTTGTAGGGTAAGGAGGTAATTTGCAGCCCATCCTTGAAGAGAATTGCTACTCCCCCTCCCTTAGTTTTATTACAATTTAATCTTATAATATTATATCCTGATGGGATAATTTCATTATCTGGAGTTCCAGGTTTTAACCAAGTTTCTGTCAAACATAGAATATCAAAAGAGTGTATGTCCAGGAGAGAATGGAGTTTGGGAATTTTGTTATTAACACTTTGAATATTGAGATGTGCTATTAGGAGGTAATTGGGTTGTTCATTGGGGGTCCATGTGATGGAAGGATTGGTAGTAAGAAGATCAGTAGGTATGGTATTTGCGGGGCCTGGATTAGGATGGATATCTCCATTTTTTTAAGGTTTGCTTTTTTAGTATAAGTAAGAAATAATGTAGGTTACTAAATAGATGTTATGTTTTTTGGTTAGTGGATTATTATATTTAATATGAGCCAATCTATGGTACTTTGCAGATAGGTAGCTAGGTGTTGATATTATATTTATGTTGTCATGAGAGAAAGTGAGGGCTTGTGTGGCTGTTTGTTTGGTTGGGTGGGGTAACTGAGAGAAATGTAGGTGTTCGAAGAAGGTTAATAGATAGACTGAGGTTATAAAAGATAACAGTGAGGCAATGAATAGTATTTTAGTTAGTGAAGAGGTGGTTTGTTTGGCCATGGTTATATAATTTGAAAAGGGTACTAAGGTAGGTGGTAGTAGTGGAGGATACAATAGAAATGTATGAGTGGGAGATAGATACTAAGAAATTAGAGCTAAGGTAGGTTAAGTGGAGACAAGGGTGTGGTGTTAATTATCTAGGGTGGTGTAATTAATTGGTGTTTCATTTGAGGATGTGGGAGTGGCTAGGAAGTATAAGATTAAGGCCCCTGGAGGTAGGTGGGAATTGGGGGTAGGGTAGGGAGCAGAGTGAGCCCGAAGGGCGAATGGAGCAGGAAGAGGCAACTGAAGGGCTGAAGGTCTAGATAGACACTCAGTGAAATGCAGGCTGCTGAAGGTGAGCAAGGAGGGGATAAGTGATGGGAGTAAAAACTCAGTAATAGATAGTAATAAAACTTGGTAGCTATAGGGAAAGAAGGAGGTTAGAGTAGGATAAAATGAAGAGCAGAATAGGGAAAAAAGGCAGTTAGGTAGAAGCAAAAAAGGGAGGGGGGGTAGACGTGGGTGAATCTTTACAGCTGAGAGGTATGGCCACAGCAGGATATGGCCATTCTGTTATGTCGATAGATATACAAGCAGGTGATTGTCAGCCACCACAGTACCAAGGTGTTGCAACATTTACATAGACCCACCAGCAAGTGTCTGCAGCTCCCTCTCCAGAATGGCATGAGTGTGCAAGAATATGTAGGCTGCCGACTACAATACTGGACACAGCTTCATTCATCTTGTATCTCCCAGGAAATAACTGTGAGCGAATAACTATATCTGTCAGTACTTTATGACATAATACATCATTGTGTAAAACAGTACATATGTCTGAATATCTCTGCTAACACCCAAACCATGTAAAATAAGCAGCACAGACACAATAGTATCCCACTATCCTTTGCCCATTGTGACTCCATATTGTCAACCTATCTACAGATATCCTGCAGAAACAGGTTGCTAGCTGTAGGTGTGGAACACAAAATCCTGCAGTGGAGTGCAACCTACCTAGAATGGATTCACACACTCAATATAGAAGGTCATACTGGGCATGCTCCCACACTTAGAGAAATGAAGCCCATGTCTGACAACAAAATACAGAAGGTCATACTGGGCATGCTCCTACACTTAGAGAAATGAAGCCTATATGTGACAACAAAAGTGGACTATACATATCTGTCAATTGCAGATTTCTGTGCACACATACCACATCACACACCATTCATGCTTTGCACATACATTGGATAGGAATACTCACACATATCCAAGGACAGTGCACTATAATAGGTTACAGATAAACATAGAGATGTGAGGAAGGGAGAGACAGACAGTGACAGAGATTCCCATCATGAGGCATGTCCCACCCATCACACATCCAACTGGCCAATATCACATAATGTGCCAATGTCTATCACTGTAGACATTTGCTTCTGGTAGCCCTAAGCACTATAGTTTCTGTGGTGCTTGTGAGAACTATATAACATGACAGTACAAATCACTATTCATCTAGCATTTGTATACCCAGTCCTGCCAAATGTAAAGTTGTGGGTGACTGAGTGTTGTGTGTGTGTTTCCAGAGGCATGGTTTATGGCCCATTCACACACCCACTGCACTTCCCGTTGGCCAACTTTATCAAGCCTGCTGATGTCAGTCACCTTGAAATACCTCTTTGAAAAAAATTCAATCCTATAAGCTCCAAGGTGCAGGCATTAACTTTGTAATACTATAGTGTGACATACTAGTTAGGTAGGAGTTCTACTCCGAGACATGGCAACTGTGAAACTGTGGGTGTTTGCGTGTGTAGGGATCAATGATATTGAGGCCAATCACAGTCACTACACCTCCCATTGCTCTACTTTAGCAAGCATGTTGATGTCAGTCACCTTGAAATAGCTCTTTGGAAAAGACTCAGCTCTATAAGCTCTGTGGTGCATGCCATAAATATGGATCAATGTAATAGCAGTAACTACATAGGTATGGGTTTGAATCTCATCTGTGGCAAGAGTTTGTCTGCATCTCTGAGAGCCTGACTTTAGCAGTCTTGCAAATATCATTAACCTGAGAAGTACCTGTTGCCAACCCTAAACCATGTGAGGTCAGTGGTGCATGTGGTAAATGCGTAAACATAATGGTCCATAAAGATTGTTAGATAGAGGTTTGGACCTCACCCCTGGAAAATGTAAATGTGTGTATAAGGTGAAATTATTTTTGGGATCTCTCACCCACTAAATCACACAATGCCAGTATTTGCAAGGGCTGGTGATGTTCCTCACCTTAGAAGTACCTTGGAACAGCATCCTTCCCATAAGCTCTGTGGCATGTACAATAAATGTGATACACTGTAGTAGCAATACATAGCTAGATAGGGGACTGAATATCAGTACTGGCAAGTGTGTGTCTGTCATAAGTATCATGTGTGGAGGTTACTGTGACTGTGTAATAACAGGAAGCATTGTGGGGCAGGTTTTGCTAAATTATTATGTTGAGGACCTAGTATATGTCACAATGTCCACCTTACAATGACAACAGATGTCAAACACTAGAGAGGCTAGTGTAGACAATCCATAGCCCTACATGTGACAGTATGTATTGATTAACAATATAGGCAACCCTTGCATTACTCAGAGAACATGCTCCACCCACATCTCATGCACATACACACTTGGCTAGGCAACAACCACTATATTGGTAGTTCCCTGCATGTTGCCTCACAGATAGTAACCATGGTGTGGTTGCAGTACACTACCTGTCTATTAAGCACAACAGGGCCAATGACAGCAGAAAGTACTGTGATGTGTTACATATCCTGACTGGACTGTCTGTTATCTAGCAAGTAAAAGGACATGGCACACTGTTCCATCCCTACAGTAGACAAATACATACTAACAGTGGTCCTTTTGCTATGTTCCCCACTGGACACCTGCAATAACTGTAGAGTCTGCAAATGTAACCACAAATGGAATACCAGGCCTTATATATATGCCCTGAATGGAAAGATGCCACTACCTCCACTGAATACCTGCATCATGCTGTCAATGTAGGTGCAAGCACAATGCCATTCCATTGCCAGGTCTCACCAAATGAGTACAGGAATGCCATATCAGAAGATAACAATCTGTCCACACAACATGACCCAAAGACCTCAAGTACCCTTCCACACATCACAGAACATGCATGTGGGACATGTGCACAACCTAGACACTGTCCATGTTATGCAATATAGATCACATACTTGGCAAGCAGTGCACAGCACTGGCCAACCACAATAGTAACCAGATGAGTGGATGGTGAATACAATACCCACCTTTGGGGGGAAATCCAGGCTCTACACCCCTGAGCCACATTGGAGACTATTGTCATGTGGCCTGATGCCAAGGTGTTCCCTTTGCCTAGCCTTGAAGAGCCTTCAGGCACAGTCACCGACTACACACCTATGAAGCAATGAACCCATGCATCTCAGTACTGGCAAGTGTGTATGTGTGTGTGTGTGTGTGTGTGTGTGTGTGTGTGTGTGTGTGTGTGTGTGTGTGTGTGTGAGATTAATGATATTGAAGCATTCACTCTCAGTACACCTCCCATTGCCCTACATTAGCACGCCTGCTGATTTCATTCACCTTGAAATAATGCTTTGGCCATGTATCAGCCACTTAAGCTCTGTGGCATGTGTAATTACTGAGTATTACTGTAGTATAACAAACTAGTTAGGTAGGAGTTCTAATTCTGACCCTGACAACTGTGATAATGTGTGGGATTCCCTGTGAAAGTGTGCGTGTGCCTTCATTAACACCTGCTTCTGTGGACTTTTCCTTATCCCTCCTTTAGCACTGTTGCTGATGTCACTAAAATTCAAAGATACCTTTGGACAGCTCTCCAACATGTAAGCTCTGTGGTGCATGCAATAACTGCATAACACTGTAATAACAATACATAGTCAAGTAGGGGGTTGAAACTCAATGCTGGTAAGTGTGTGTGCATTATCAGTGTCCTGTGTGCATGTTGGGGTAATTGTGTAATGACAGGGTCCATTGCAGTCTGGGTTTTGCTACATCATTATGTTGAGGAGCTACATGTCCCATTGTCCATATTACAAGGCCAACATTTTCCAAACATTGTAGAGATTGTTGTAGACAATCATCAGCCATAAATGTGTACAACCATGTGCAATTATCATGTGATAGTATGGATTAGTAAACAATCTAGGCAACCATTATAATGGCCAGATACCACTCACCACCCATGGATCATACACATACATGATTGGCTCTTACTTTCTTGCTCCCTTCCTTTCTTACTTTGCAACTGTCTCTCTCTCTCTCACTCCCTCTATGTTGGATGTGGAAAAGTACATCTGTTTTGCTTAGACAGCAGCTTGAGTTTTGTAAGTGATGCTCATGATCAGCTGATGGCCTGTGCATGAATTGCAGTCCCTCCACTTGCTAATTGAATGTGGAACAGCTGTGATATCATTCCTATAGCCAGTTGCATAGAAACACACTCCTATAACTAAGCACTTCTTGTGGGTGTTGGCCCTTTTCCTTCATGTGAGCAGGACTTCATGTGGGTGTTTGACAAACAGCATCACAGGTAGTTGTAAATACCTTGTACAATATACATTGTGGAAACAGGCCAAAAAACAGGAGGGGGATGTACCAGACATGGGGGCAGAAAGTAAGTATTGCTCTTTTACATTTGAAGTAATGTTGGTTTAACAGGGTTTGTGTGGATATGGCTGTTCTACAAGATTTAAAGTCTGGCATGACAGTGTTATGTGGATGAGGAAACTCTCACCTCTAGAGCTATCTGCAGACTGGCCAGAGTTTGGAGTATTACATGTGTTGTGTTACTCACAGATTTCCTATCTTTAGAAATGCAGTAGCATACTCTGATGATTGCCGTCAGTACATGGTGAAATCCATGTGAGTTACTGACTTAATATCCCTCAGAAGACATGTCACAACAAACTGTGTAACACCAGTAAATGTCTGAGTTTATCACAGCAACATGTCAATATTGGCCTTGTGTTTGTGCCACCAACCCAAAGTCTATCAACCTTTGTCCATATGCCATGCAGTAAGAGGTGCATATGTTCAGTACAGCATTATTTACTGACATCATACCTGATAACAAGCCAGGGAGATATCAGACTGCTAGACATGTTACGTATAATAGGCCTTATATTTGAGGACAAACCTGGAAATTCTGTTTTAGTGTGTACAGTAGTGAGGTCTGTGTACTTATGGTGATTGTTGACAGAGTGTGCATTGTGAATATGTTACTCGGCCTGTGTACAGACTGTGGTAGATGTCATTGTTCTTGGTTCTACTCTATCTGATGTTGCATGCTGCTCCAGTGTATGGTACCCTATCGGCGTATATGTTTGTAGGGCCAGACCGACACATGTCTCATACCACAGAAAGGCATCAGACTACACTGTATGTTGGCCCAGTATATGTAGAGTTAGTGTGTGAGTGGCACATATGAGGATGGTATTGTTCACACAGTCCATATACTGTAATATTAATTAGGCTTACCATAATGTGACTGTGGCAGCATTCAGATATTTCTGGGTATGCACTTTCACACTGTTGTCTTTTAGTCTGTGCTGTTACATGCCTGTAGTGCCTGCTATATTTGCAAGTACATATGTATCCCCCCATAAGAAACTCAGGCCAGTGTTATGACAGTCTGCCTGTAGTTTGCACAGTGCTTTGTGACATGCCTAGCAGCTCGATGTATTTACCTAGAGTGATGCTATGTCCAGATATTTGTCAGATGTACTATTGCCGGGCCACCATAACTGTTGTGTATTTCTGACAAAGCAGTGGGATGTTGTAGAGATGTATGTCACTAACTAGTGGGAAGTATGTGGGCTTGTGACCTCTACTCCTCTAGTTATTATTTGTCAGGACAGACAGGAGTGTGTGAATGCATAAACTGTGTGAGCATATCTATTCCAGTATTTTCCTGATATCCCCTTTTATATGGCTGTAAACATCCACTTTGTCAGGCTTGGTCCACACGTTTTGCACTAAGCAGTTCTGTGTAAACCTCGGACTGACCAGAGTGTGTAAGACTGTCCACGTTTATTGGTCATATCTCTGCTGTATTCCACAGGATCATTACTATAATTTGTGTGGTACTTCACTATGATGATCTTATGATGTCTGTCAGTAACTGATGGTGTACATGTCAGTATCAGAAGTGACTTCCCACACAACATGTCTGTTAACACAACCCCTGTTACTGTAGCAACATTCTACATGTATACCTGCAATACTTATATGACTTCCCCTTGCACTAAGAGGTTGTGACTATTGTTGCTGACGTATGACTCCACTGCATGTTATGGTGTTATGGACATATATTATGCATATATATATATATATATATATATATATATATATATATATATATATATATATATATATATATATATATATATATATATATATATATATCTCCATATCCTTGTTATGTGTAAAGATAACTCTTGTATATACCTTCCCAGATGTATCCTACCATATTTATCTGATATGTGTTTATATAGATATAACAACATACTGAGTCAACACTTTTTCACTAACAAGTACTACACAATTGTAGAAGTCAAAGCAGTTGTTCACTACTATTCAGTATGTGTAGTGACAGATGTATTGGAAAAAAACAACAAACCTCTGTATAGCTCTGATGGCTTAGTGGTTAACTGCTGTGATTGTAGCGTATAGGGTCCTCAGTTCAAGACCTTCAAGGGCTGGTTAGTTTGCTGCTAGGCAGATCAAGGACTGTTAGATACAGAGTGGTTAAAGCAGCTTTAAGTAGGTTTGCATGATAGTAAGCATTGTAAACATACAGTTAAATGAATGGGCACTTACACCACGTACCCTTCACTTACCAGTGCACAAATCCACTTAGCACTTACATTTAAGCAATTCTGAAACTTGCTAAGCATGGTTCAGTCTTGGTAACCAGTGATCACATTCCAGTCTGAGGAAATAGTAGGGTAATGGCATCTTTAATAAGTACATTTAATTCCATGAACATAACAGGCCTCTCTGTGCTGCCATTACAGTAGCAAGGGGTGTGAGTATACTGTCTGGGACACCTGAGTATATATGGCTAGTTCAACAATCTTTTCTGTTTGAATGTGTTTCGTACATGGGTAGGATCCCAGGTCATATGTAGTCACACTGGCATGTAGTGTATCATTACGTTACTACTGTTAACAGTGCTTTCCCAAGTAAGAGTAGATTGCAGATTGTCATACTGGAACCAAACACACCTGCATGCAAGGATGAACTCTGAGTACTGACTATCGTGTTGATGTGTGAGCTGTGTGTTATTAAGTATTTGCTACTGGATATTGATCTGATATGTGGATATCAATTGTAGACTACTATGTGTATAGGACATATCATTGTGGGCTGCTGTCATGTAGTAATGGCATACCTATCAGTGTCAGACGTCTTTCTGTCAAAACATTCATCCTAATGCATAACCTGTTGGCTAGCTGATGTCTGTCTGTCCTCTGTACAGATGTCTAGATGTCAGGTAGCCATCTTGACTGCTTACAGGCAATCTCTGATTGATTGACACTGACATGTCTGCCCAGCTGTGTTATGAATGCCACAGCTAGAATACCCCACCCTGTATGCACCACATGCCCTGGATACCTCAACTACACTAACATAGTCAACAGAACATCCTTGGGTACAGGTCTTCAACACAGACACTGGTCATGTTATGTAATATATGTTGCATACATGTCAGTTGGAGCACTTCACTGGCCCTCTGCAAGAGGCAACCAGATGATTGGATGTTGCATTTAACTCCCACCCTGAGGATCACTCACATGGCATCAGTGGATAGATGGCCTGCTGACAAATATCATGTGGCATGATACCACGGTACCCACATCCTCTAATCTTCTCATCTCACCATGGACAATATCGTGGTACACACCTAGGAACACTGCATCTATGGACCCCAGTATTGACACATGTGTCAGTGTGCATTACTGAGAATAGGAGAGTCTGTGCATTTGTAAACTTGTAGTTGGTAATGCCCTGAGGGCCTTCTCACCCACTATACCCCCCATTGCCATAATTAGAAATGGATGCTGCTGTAATGAACATTAAGTCAGGTGGCATGATACCACTGTACCCATATCCCCTAATTTTCTCATCTCTCCATGGAAAATATCCTGGTACACACCTAGGAACACCTGCACCTATGGACCCCAGTACTGACTAAGTGTACCGTGTTGCACTCTTTACCCTATGGGCTATCTGGAGCTTGCAGTACCAGCACAACACTGTTGTACAAATTGGTAGATAGGCATGGGTTACCCTCTGAGTCCTGGCAAGTGTGTGTATGTGTGCAAGTGTGTATATTTGTAGGAAACAGCATTCTGAGGCCACATTCTTCAAATACGGTACACCTTACCATACAGTATAAGGGATAGTGATGTTGCTGACAGTAGGAGAGCCAAGACAAACCATCACCCTACTATCCCTGTGGTATGTGCAATAGATACATATCCCTGTAGTAGCACTGATGAGATAGACCAGGGGTTGTACTGCAGTCCTGGTCAATGTGTGATTGTGGGTATGTCAGAATATTATCATGGGTTTCAGTGAGTAAAATATCCAATGTGGGGTGTGAGTGCTGGGTATACTGTCTTTACACCATGGTACTCCCAGCACATGTCCCAGGGTCCACTGTATGAGGCCCACTATCACCAGCAACCATACAGGTAACTGATTACACTATCCAACCCAATGATGCATGTGCTCCATGCAAATTATCTGTAACAGAATGGACTCACTGGCAAGGTAGTTAGCACTGATAAACCCCAGTCTCTCAGATGTGTCTATGACTCTTATGTGTTTGAGAATGTGTATATGACAGCATGTCACACTATGTATTGTTCATTAACAACCAGTACATCCCCCATTACCATACTGTACAAGGCCTGGTGGTGTTCTTCACTTAACAAGAAACTCACGGACACATCTCATCCTAAAAACTATGTGTTGTGTGCAATTAAGGCCAAACACATTAGTAGCAATAAGTACCTAGGTAGGGGTTCTACTCTCAGTGTTGCCAAGTAAGTGTGTGTGTATGTGAATGGATCTACTTCAGTTTGCAGAAAATACATGTCCTGGGAGGTCATCTGTCTGAGAACTGACTGGCAATTGCTAACATTTCAAAGGTATCATCTTGTGGAAATTCATCCCATCAAAACTAGTAGTAGATGTGTCAATGCCATCCTCATCACTGTATAGCTGTACAGCGATAATGGAGTTGGTATATATAGTTGGGTGTGGATGTTGTGGACACAGCCTTCCTCATTGGGGTTATTGTTGTCTGTATCCCCCTGCTTAGTTAGCTGTAATACTGTACAGTTTATTTTAACAGGTTGAGTACTCCAGTACACTTACCATTGTTCACTGTAGAAGGGCTGATGACATCAGCCACCATGCACTCACCTGTATACACCCCTCAGACCTATCAGCCATGTGGCACATGCAGTGACTGTTATATAAACCTGTTACTTGTTTTCAGCTGTACCCAGGGTATGGCACAGTCAAGATGTCACCACAGTGCCATACCCGTTGTAGGAAACAGCAGCAGACCAACATCCTGCTGACACATTGACACTTACCACACAAACTGAATACATTATGGAGACCACAATTAGTCATTGTAAATAACAGTTATAATGCATCATAGCTGGACAGCTACACATCCTGATATGTAAGCATTCAACTTTCCTACTGAAAACATGTTACGCAGCATTACACTGGTACACCTTACTTTCACCCTGTGCATCACCACCATATTAGCCTGTCGCTGCATCAATGTTATGGATGACAGGGATATGGCACAGGTATCATCATATGCACAGGATGTGTTGTGCGTTTGCCAGGGACCTAGGCTGAACCATTTGGTTGACATCATGTGTGTGTGTTAGGGGGTTTCATTATTCATTGGGCTGTGCAGATGTGGTGTGTGTAGGTACGGGGTTGCCCTAACTGTGTTGGTGATATGTCTGTGTGTATACATGTGCACAGTTATTCCATGTGGTTGCCCTATACAGGTTTTTTCTGCACAGCTGAAGTCCATACATGGCAGGGTGTGCAGTTCACCATCTCCAGAAACAGACATGAGAACTGTGCCTGCCAGGGTTCCACGGGTACTACCAGGTACAAGGCCATATATGGCACTCTCCCCTGAGGATGATAAATGTCCGTTGGATCTGGATCCCTGTTGGAAATGGCCAGGGCCACGTGCACGTAGCCTGCTATGTTGTGGTGTAGACAGCAACCCGTCCCCCCTGCAGTGCTGGTGCAGGTACTGCTACTACAGGAGTGGCTGCGGCTTGTTGCACATCCACATAGACCTCCACCTGCTGGTGTTGCTGACCTATGTCCATGTGGCTGTCACCCTACTCCCACCATATGCTCTAACACAGACATTGCACAGTCGAGGATTCCCACCATTTCACCCAACCATCTATCCAGGACCTCTGCAAACTAATGGTGGGTACCTGCAAGATCATGTATGTTGTCAATAACAGAATGAGTAGCCCTCTGGAGCCTCAGACTCTGTCTGGTATAATGTTCCATACATGCCTGTGCCTCCTTGATGGCCCAAAACATGTATCTGGTGACACTTGCAGTGGCACTTCTGCCAGGGCATGATGACTAGCAGCCCTCCTATGAGCACTCCTGCACATCTGCCTGTGTGGTACCTTGCCAGTCATCTGGCTGTGGCTGATATGTCCAGACACACTTGCCATAGTCACCACACTGTCCTGTCCCATGCCACTACCTGCTAACTGTCCCTCATCTATGGCCACTGGTGATGGGGTATGTATAGGTAATGTGACTATGTGTGGGGATGGGGTGGGTAACAGTGAGATGTCAACCGATGGCACAGCTTCAGCCCCTGACAACCCTGTCTGTGCCTCACCATACCTATCATCATTGTCAGAGTCTGTATGGACACTAACATCAGTTTGCCTTCAGAGTGGACCCTGACCCACCTTGCCATCTGTGAGGGGAAAACAAAATATGTACTTTAAGACATGTACATCATTGCTTACCTCTACACACACATGCACACATGCACACACGCACACACACACACACACACACACACACACACACACACACACACACACACACACACACACACACACACACACACACACACACGCACTTACAGGTGAGGTGGCACAAAGATATTACACAGACCTCTCATTACCCAACTGTCAACATGCATGACATATGGCACTCAACAGCATGCACTGCAGCTATACTCAGTCCCTGTTACTAACATTATACATCTCTGTGATGCATGAGTTGTGTTAGTAGGTGATGCCCCTTCCCCTGAAACACACTGCACCCATGTACACAGTATTGCTGTGCACCTGTTCAGCACCCTGACACATACTGTGCACCATACATCAGGGGTATACACGCCATTGCTGAATGTGTATATGTATGGCAGGTATGTTTACTCTGTTGCTCACAGCCCCTATGTATTTGTCTGACACATACCTGGGATGATATGATGACAAATGTCAATACTGAATGCCTGATGTCTGATTTGCAGATCTCATCATCAGTGCATGTATGAGCAATAAAATACAATTATACTGACAATCTCCAAAGCTTACTCTGGCTATAAAGAGTATACACACCCTTATTGACATGCCACCCTCTTCCCTGATATGTCATGGGGCCACAATGCTGACTATTCTAACATTACACACACCTGATATGTGACATATGAACTGTGCAATCAAATGCAGTATCAAATAAATATGTTAGTTGTGCCGATGCTGATTAAGATGCATACAATTTGTGGGTTGCATAAGTGTGCACACCCTTAACATGATGGTTTGTTGCAGCACCTTTTAAGTGAACTACAGCAGTCACTATTCCTGGAAGTGGTATACTAGCATGGCCCATTTGCACTTGCCATTATTTGGTCACTCCACCCTACAAATGTCCCCCAACTGTGCCAAATTGCAAGATCATCTCACATGCACAGCCCTTGGAGGTCACACAGTGCCTTCTCTATTGCTGTGGAGTCAGGGTTATAGCTGCCAAAATTCATGACCTTGACTGTGTTCAGATACAGCCATTCTTAGCAAGCTTTGAATGTATGCTTCAGTTCACTGTTGCGTTTCAGGATGACAGCCCTCCCCATCCTCAGCCTTTTTGCAGATGCTTGACAACTATGTGCCACACATCAGTGTCATTTTACAGTGTCCCAAATTCACAACACCATGTCTACTGGCCTAGTTCCTGCTAATGAACAGCAAACCTAAAGGTGTATACTGGCACCAGCAAGGTACAGATGGGGATGGTGGGCCTGAGGTGGAGTGAGGTGTTGTTTGTGCAGCACATGTATCTTTATTAATACTGTCTGTAGGTTTCAGCCTTGTTCTCAGTACACCATTACACATTGCAACACATGCCTTTGGGAGACTTTTGATGTTATGCATATGCT
Organism: Protopterus annectens; assembly: GCF_019279795.1. Taxonomy (NCBI): domain Eukaryota; kingdom Metazoa; phylum Chordata; order Ceratodontiformes; family Protopteridae; genus Protopterus; species Protopterus annectens. The sequence continues at coordinate 1,922,534,799 of NC_056729.1, forward strand.
ACCTGTAGAGAGCCCTGGATGATGTTTCCTGTGGAACAACTCCTCCATGTGATTATCCTAACCCATAGGCCACACTTATGCAGACTCCATGCAATTGTCGACACAGGTACTGCACAGGCAGTACTTGCTAGACATTCCTGCAAGTCCCTCAGTGTTGCAGCATGTTGCTATGCAGCCTCCATGACCAGTTTGCAACATGTGCCGTCATCTGTCTTGGATGGCCATCTGTTTATTTTCTACATTAATGTTGTCCCATACTTCATCATCACATACATGACTGTCTGCACTGTTTGCCATGGTATATGCAATGGTGAGCTAAGGCTACATGTCCCACTCCTGAGTGCTACCTTGTGGATATGGGATCCATTCCATGGTTTGTAAGATATGTGCAAGCCATGGCTGCCTCTCTTGCAGGTGAGTAGGCAAATGTCATGGATATACTACTTGGACAGCAAACCATTACATGGTATAACACTGAGGACCTGTACTTGATGTAAGGTGCATACTTATGAAGAGTGAATACTGTCAGTACCTTAAAAGCTGCTTCCACAATATGCTTCCAGTGTTTGTTAAGGTATGTATTCCCATATTTGTTGTCCTAATATAGGATGCCATATTACACATTCAGTGCTCATTTTAGGATCACATTATAGGTTGTAAGAGTTGTGGAATATGGTATTCTGATATGCCGTTGTGTAGATCTGTGACAGTTGCCATTGTAATAGTAGCATATACACTGTTATAGCCACTGTATAAGGGTAATGGTTCAGACGTGTCCCTACTGTAGGCTTTCTGTCCCACCATTATGTTCATCTCTGTCCACACATGCTGCACTGACAGGCTGTTAGTTATACTTTAGGACTCTTACATACCCTTCAGATATGCCACTGTGGTGACTAATGTGATGCAGTGCAGTTAACAGCAACAATAAGTGAACATGTATAGCATGCGTTATGGGTATGTGTGTTAAATGTGTGCATGGCCGGTGTACTGGCAAACCTGAACAAAAGAAAACCACACTCACCAGCTACAGGCTGCTGCCCCAGAGGTATATCAGAGGAACCTACATAGT